>NW_022437051.1:2031244-2043202 GCF_009761245.1 Sapajus apella
AGAGTTTTGCTCTTGTTGCCCAGGCTGGAGGGCAGTGGTGCAATCTCACCTCACTGTAGTCTCTGCCTCCCAGGTTCAAGCGATTCTCCTGCCTCTGCCTCCCGAGTAGCTGGGACTACAGGCACGCGCTGAGCACCCTCTCCATGGGCTTGCTCTGCTGGGGGTTGGGGGGAGGCAGCGATTGGGGTGCACTTCCTGCGCTTTTATTCTGGCCCAGCAGGTGAGTCCCTAATACAGTCGGGGCCAGAGTCCTTAGAGAGAGGTGTGGCATCTGAGAACACAGAATTCAAACTCACTCTGGATCTCTTTGTGATGCCAGATGCCTGCTGGCTCCTGGGGCACACGCTAACTCTGGGGCCCTCTTGCAATGACAGGCTGTGGGAATAGGGCCATCCTGCCAATTGGTGGCCTCCAAGATGGCGCAAAAAGAAGCCTCCCAGTGACTTCACAAAGTCTGACCTTCGGCCAGAGGACATAAAGTACAAAATCTGTGTGTGTTTGCTGGTCTGCCATGGCAAAACACCACCAACTAAAGAGCTTAAGCCACAAAAATCGATTGTCTCCTGATTCTGGAGCCCAGGAGTCCAAAATCCAGGTGTTGGCAGGGTCGTGCTCCCTCTGAAGCCTGCAGGAGAAAATCCTTCCTTGGCTGGGCGTGGTGGCTTTTGCCTGTAATCCCAGCACTTTGGGAGGCCAAGACGGGCAAATCACGAAGTCAAGAGATCAAGACCATCCTGGCCAACATGGTGAAACCCTGTCTCTACTAAAAATAAAAAATAAAAAAAAAATTAGCTGGGCATGGTGGCGTGCACCTGTAGTCCCAGCTACTCAGGAGGCTGAAGCAAGAGAATCGCTTGAACCCAAGCGGTGGAGGTTGCAGTGAGCTGAGATCGCACCACTGTACTCCAGCCTGGTGACAGAGTGAGACTCCATCTCAGTAAATAAATAAATAAATAAAATAAATAAAAATCCTTCGTGACTCAGCCTAACTTCTGGTGGTTTGCTGGCCATCTTTGGCATTCCTTGGCTTCTGACAGGTCCCTCCCACCTTCTGTTCTCACATGGCGTTCTCCTGTGTCTTATGGACGAGAGGCTGCCATGGACGAAGAATTTAACACACACTGATTGGTTTTTAGCAGATAAAAATCCAAAACTATGCACAAAAATCTGGATTTCCATTGGCCTTTGTAACTGCCACCACAGTTTAGGCTTTGATGGGAGCAGGTGACAGTCTTATCACCAGCATGAGTGTACCTGGGTCTGCTGTGTCTTTTTCCAAGAATAAGCACAGAAGGGTGGAGGGAATAGGCTCTGTGCATGTGAGGTGGGACATGAGAATGGGGACAGAGGGAGAAAGACAAAATACCAGAGACAGGCTGGGCGCGGTGGCTCACGCCCTAATCCCAGCACTTTGGGAGGCTGAGGTGGGCGGATCAAAGCCTGGCCAATATAGTTAAACCCTGTCTCTACTAAAAATACAAAAATTAGCCAGTCATGGTGGTGCCTGCCTGCAATCCCAGCTACCCAGGAGGCTGAGGCAAGAGAATCACTTAAACCTGGGAGGTGGAGGTTGCAGTGAACTGAGATCACACCACTGCACTCCAACCTGGGGGACAGAGTGTGACTTTGTCTCAAAAAGAAAAAAAAAATGCCCAGAGGCAGGAGCTGGTGGCAAACAATGGCCTGGGTGGTTTGGGGCAGGACAGGACAGCTCTGTGTGGAGGTCTGGAGGCCCTCTATGGCCCTGGCCTCGGGCTGTAGTCCTGAAATTCACATCAACAGTCGTCACCTGCCCTGGGTCCCGGCAGAAGCATCCAACCAACATCTCAAGGATTTCCTACTTCTCTGGCAATGTCCTCAATCACCAGAAGAGGATTTTCTTTCTTCTTTTCTTTTTTTTTTTTTTTTTTTTGAGACAGAGTTTCACTCTTTTTTGCCCAGGCTGGAGTGCAGTGGCGCGATCTTGGCTCACTGCAACCTCTGCCTCCCAGGTACAAGCAATTCTCCTGCCTCAGCCTCCCAAGTAGCTGGGATTACAGGCACCTGCCACCATGCCCAGCTAATTTTGTGTTTTTAGTAGAGACAGGGTTTCACCATGTTGGTCAGGCTGCTCTCAAACTCCTGACCTTAGGTGATCTGCCCGCCTGGGCCTCCCAAGGTGCTGGGATTATAGGTGTGAGCCACCGAACCAGGCTAAGGGATATTTTTGGAGACATTTATAATCCATACAAGTTTTGGCAACAGAAGTGTTCCTTATGGCTCTTGACCACATATTTCCATCTGGTTTCAGAGTTTCTGTGATGATCCTCACCCAGCACAAGTTAATGAGAGTTCTAATTTTCAGTAACATTCCCCACATGAGCAATTTTTGCATGACTTAGAACCTCTGCTGAGAACAGTCTTTGTCTAGTTAGCGGTTTGAGAGCAGTCTGGGCCGTCATTTGTTCACACACGTCATCCAAGGCAACACCAGATCTAAAGTCCTACTCTTTTTCTGGTTAAGAACCATCAGTTTATGATTCTGTTTTTTTTTAACTTCCACCACTAACACCTAGCAATTAGTTAAAAAATTTTTTTTTCTTTTCGAAATGGAGTTTTGCTCTGTCACCCAGGCTGGAGTGCAGTGGTACTCGGCTCACTGCAACCTCCCCATCCCAGGTGCAAGTGATTCTCCTGCCTCAGCCGCCAGAGTAGCTGGGATTACAGGCACCTGCTACCATGCGGCCTAATTTTTGTATTTTTAGTAGAAAAGGAATTTCATCATGCTGGCCAGGCTGCTCTCAAACTGCTGACCTCAGGTGATCTGCCTGCCTCAGCCTTTCAAAGTTTTGGGATTATAGGCGTGAGCCACCTCGCCTGGCTAGAGTTATTTTCTAAAAGCTACTAGTGTTTTGATGTTTCTTTAGGGCTAGACACAGTGTATCACGCTGTGATCTCAGCACTTTGGGAGGCCGAGGTGGGTGGATCATGAGGTCAGGAGTTCAAGACCAGCCTGGCCAAATTGGTGAAACCCTGTCTTAAAAAAAATAAAATTAAAATTAAATAAATAAATAAAATAAAAATTTTAAAATAAGAAAAAAAATAAACAAAAGAAAAAAGAAAATTAATAAAATAATCAATCTAATAAATATTTGAAGCCTAGACAAAAATATAATAAATTGGGGGTTCACCAAAACTGCCTCTTCTGAGAATAGTTGAAACTGCCACTGTAAATCAATGGACGTTGGGTCTGTGGTGTTAGCTCAGCTGCTTCCTCTTTGTTTCTGAGATGACACTCACTCTGTCACCCAGGCTGGAGGGTAATGGTGTGATCTCAGCTCACTGAAGCCTTCTCCTCCCGAGTTCAAGCAATTCTCCTGACTCAACCTCCTAACTGGGATTACAGGTGTGTGCCACCCCACCAAGATAATTTTTGTATTTTTAGGAGAGATGGGGTTTCATTATGTTGCCTAGGCTAGTCTCAAACCCGTGGATTCAAGCCATCCACCCACCTCGGCCTCCCAAAGTGCTGGGATTACAGGCATGAGCCACTAAACCCGGCCAGCAGCATTTTCTTTGAACAATTCAATTCTAGATTTTGCCTCAGTGTGTATTACTGCTTGCCTTCTGGTATTTTTTTGTGTATATATGTATATATCTGATGGCAAGCCCGCTCAGGACACTGAAACTGGGTTCTCATTGCATCTTTTGTCATCTATTCTCTAACGTTAAAAAAAAAAAATTATGGCCATGCATGGTGGCTCACGCCTGTAATCTTAGCACTTTGGGAGGCTGAGGCAGCCGGATTGCCTGAGCTGAGGAGTTCGAGACCAGCTTGGGCAACGTAGTAAAACCCCGTCTCTGCAAAAAATTAGCCAGGCGTGGTGGAGGACGTCTGTAGTCCCAGCTACTCAGGAGGCTGAGGCAGGAGAATTGCTTGAACCTGGAAGGCGGAAGTTGCAGTGAGCTGAGATCACGCCACTGCCCTCCAGCCTGGGTGACAGTGAAACTCTGTCTCCAAAAAATAAAAAATCAAAATAATAATAATAATTTGTATTTGCTAATCTCTGAATAGTTCCAATTTTTACTAGATGTGCTGCAGAAGCAAGCGTCTCTCCAGCATTTTGAACAAATTGAGGAAATATTATGACCCTGGGAAGGCGTCACCGATCTGTTGGTACATTTGAAAATTAGAGCAATAGCTCTCTTTTGCTTAGAAAACGGAGTTAATGAAAAACACTGAAATAACAGTTACATGGGGAGGGCCGCAAACTGTACACAGCTTGACTCCACAGTAAACATTTACATGGTTATGATTCTATTAAGACAAAGCAGGAACAAAGCAATATATACATCAGTAAAATAATATAAAATGGGGCCGGGCGTGGCGGCTCATGCTGTAATCCCAGCACTTTGGGAGGCTGAGGCGGGTGGATCGCAAGGTCAACAGATCGAGACCATCCTGGCCAACATGGTGAAACCCTGTCTCTACTAAAAATGCAAAAATTAGCTGGCTGTGGTGGTGAGCGCCTGTAGTCCCAGCTTCTTGGGAGGCTGAGGCAGGAGAATCGCTTGAACCTGGGAGACAGAGGTTGCAGTGAGCTGAGATTTTGCCACTGCACTCCAGCCTGGCTGACAGAGGAAGACTGTCTTATATTTAAAAAAAGATATTAAAATTTAAAACAAAACAAAGCAAAATAATATAAGATGGACCTCTTCAGA
Source organism: Sapajus apella (assembly GCF_009761245.1). NCBI lineage: Eukaryota > Metazoa > Chordata > Mammalia > Primates > Cebidae > Sapajus > Sapajus apella. The sequence continues at coordinate 2,035,946 of NW_022437051.1, forward strand.
CTTTCTTTTCCTCTTTGTAGAGGTGGGATCTTGCTGACTTGCCCAGGCTGGTCTCAGAGCTCATGAGCTCAAGCCATCCTCTCACCTCAGCCTCTCAGAGTGCTGGGATTACAGTCATGAGCCATGACATCCAGCAAAATGGACCCTTAGTGTGTAAATATGCCGGGAGAGTGAAGGAGGGAAAGTAGGAATGTATCATACTGAGAAGGAACAACTTTCTCTGTCCTCTTAGGTTCAGAAATCGGAGCTCTGTGAATTAAACTGACAAAAGACAGATCAGCAAGAGGAAAGACAGATTAATTATGCACATCTGGGAGTTTGCAGAAACATGTGACTCTGCCAAGCGGTTAGAATTTGAGGGTTAAATTCCATCTTCACAGGGGCAGGAGGGGAGCAGGGCACTTAAGGGCAGGCAAATGATTTTTAAGAAAGATAAACGGGCCCTTAAGAGAACAGATGGGAAACAGGAGAGTTTTGTGACAATGTCTAGGTGTGGGGACAACTTCTCTTTGTCTCCATGACAGGCGTCAGTCTTCCCTGGCCGCTTCCTGAAGGGAATGTATGATAATTAAGGTTTTTCGTGTTATTTCTTGGGAGGCTCTGCTTGTTAGGCAGATAAGAGATTTCAGGAACTCAAACGACTTCTGCTCAAAATGTGTTTTATGGCTGGGTGCAGTGGCTCACGCCTGTAATCCCAGCAGTTTGGGAGGCCGAGGCAGGCAGATAATTTGAGGTCAGGAGTTTGAGACCAGCTTGACCAACATTATGAAAACCTGGCTCTTCTAAAATACAAAAATTAGCCTAGCACAGTGGCAAGTACCTGTAATCCCAGCTACTTGGGAAGCTAAGGCAAGAGAATTGCTTGAACCCAGGAGGCAGAGGTTGCGGTGAGCTGAGATCGCAGCACTGCACTTCAGCCTGGGTGACAGAGAGAGACTTTCTCTTAAAAAAAAAAAAAAATATATATATATATATATATACACACACACACACACACACACACATACATAGACACATATATATACGCACACACACCACACACATATATATACACGCACACATATATACACAAATACACACATATATACACAAATACACACATATAACACACATATATACACACATATATGTACACACACATATAACACACACATATATACACACATATAGGTACACACATATGTACACACATATGTACACACACATATATACACACACACCACACACATATACACACATACCACACACACACTCACACACACATATACACGTACACCACACACACATAACACACATATATATACACACACACTACACACACATATATATATAAGAAAATCTTAGCCCAGGTGTGGCAACTCATGCCTGTAATCCCAACAATTTGGGAGGAGGCCAGGTGGGAGGATCACGTGAGTTAAAGAGTTTGAGACCAGCCTGGGCAACATAGTGAGACCCCAGCTCTACAAAAAAAATGTTTTTAATTAGCCAGGGGTGGTATTGCATGCCTGTAGTCTGAGCTACTCGGGAGGCTGAGGTGGGAGGCTTGCTTGAGCCTGGGAAGTTGAGGCTGCAGTGAGCCATGATCACGCCACTGCACTCAAGCCTGGGCAACAGAGCAAGACCTCATCCCTCCATGACACCACAAAAATAAGAAAGTCATAAGTAAATGAAAATATATTTACTCTTCATAAAGTGTAAGTGATCATCCTAAAGGCCTTCGTCCTTGTCACCTTCACCTCCAGGAGGCTGCAGAAGAGGAAGAGGAGGGCTTGGATTTGCTGTCTCAGGGGTCGCAGAGGCAGAAGAAAAGCCACATCTAAGTGGACCGTCACAGTTCAGACCCATGTTTCTCAAGCGTCACCTCTGCTTAGAGTTAATATATACCAGAAGCGGCGGGGCACGGGGTCTCACACCTGTAATCCCAGCACTTTGGGAAGCCGAGGCTGGTGGATTATGAGGTCAAGAGATCAAGACCATCCTGGCCAACATGGTGAAACCCTGTCTCTAGTGAAAATACAAAAATTAGCTGGGTGTAGTGGTTTGCACCTGTAGTCCCAGCTTCTTGGGAGGTTGAGGCAGGAGAATTGCTTGAACCCTGGACGTGGAGGTTGCAGTGAGCCAACATCATGTCACTGCACTTTAGCCTGGTGACAGAGTGAGACTCTGCCTCAAAAACAAAAAAAAAGACAGGAGTCCTTGATTTATTTATTTACTTTTGGAAACAGGGTCTCCCCCTGTCAGTCATCCTGGAGTGCTGTGGTGCAATCACAGCTCACTGCAGCCTCAAACTCCTGGGCTCAAGCAATCCTCCCACCTCTGCCTCCCAAATAGCTGGTACTACAGGCATGTGCCATCACTGCACCTGGCGAATTTTCTTATTTTTTATAGAAATTGGGGACTCACTATGTTGCCTACACTGGTCTTGAGCTGCAAGACAAGTTTATTTATTTATTTATTTATTTATTTATTTAATTTTTCAAAACAGACATGGGTCTTGTTATGTTGCCCAGGCTGGTCTCAAACTGACCTCAAACCATCCTTCTGCCTTGGCCTCCCAAAGTGCTGAGATTATAGGCATGACCCACTGCACTCAGCAAGACATGAGTTTATTAAGAAATATTGGCCAGGCGAGGTGGCTCACGCCTGTAATCCTGGCACTTTGGAAGGCTGAGGTGGGTGGATTGGCTGAGTTCAGGAGTTTGAGACCAGCTTGGGCAAAATAGTGAAACTCCATCTCCACTAAAATACAAAAAATTAGCCAGGTGTGGCAGCGTGTGCCTGTAATCCCAGCAACTTGGGATGCTAAGACAGGAGAATCGCTTGAACTGGGGAGGCAGAGGTTGCAGTGAGCCGAGATCATGCCATTGCACTCCAGCCTGGGCGAAAGAGTTTTGTGATCTTAAAAAAAACAACAACAACAAAAGAAAAACCTACAGCTGCAGGGCTTGTAGGACTCATGGGGAGACTGAAGAGGGAGACTCTAGGCTGTGCTTCCACATGGGTTCCTAAGTGCACTCAGAAATGGCCACCACAGGTGTGCCAGCCACTACCAAAACCAGGGGCCGCCATGCCAGACGCCCACTGCCCAGCTGTCAGCAGCAGGCCCAGCCTCTTCTGCACAGCCCACACCTGCAAAATGCAGGCCTCTGACCCTGCTTCCCTCCCCACTCAGTTCCAAATCAATAAGGTGAAACCCAACCCCCAAATCCATCCCTTAGTGGTGAGAGACGCTGGGAATGGCAGTGATTTTAAATGCCAGCTGGGAAAGTGGCTTTACTATCCATGGAGCTTTTCAATAGAATCTTAGGCAGTGTGGTGGCTCACACCTGCAATCCCAGCACTTTGGGAGGCTGGGGAGAGACAATTGCTTGAGGGCAGGAGTTTAAGGCCAGCCTGGGCAACAAAGTGAGACCCCATTTCTGCAAAAAACAAAAACATTAGCTGGGTGTGGTGCAGCACACCTGTAGTCCTAAGTACTCAAGAGGCTGACGTGGGAGGATCACTTGAGCCCAGGAGTTCAAGGCTGCAATGACCTATGATTTTGCCACTACACTCCAGCCTGGGCTAAGTATGCATATTACTTTGCTAAAAAGAATTTAAAAAGTTGGGCGTAGTAGCTCAAGCCTGTAACTCCAGCACTTTGGGAGGCTGAGGTGGGCAAATCAGGAGTTCGAGACCAGCCTGGCCAACATGGTGAAACCCTGTCTCTACTAAAAATACAAAAATTAACCAGGCATGGTGGCGCGCACCTGTAATCCCAGCTACTCAGGAGGCGGAGGCAAGAGAATTGCTTGAACCTGGAAGGTGGAGGTTGCAGTGAGCTGAGCTGGCGCCACTGTACTCCGGCCTGGGTGACAAGAGCAAAACTCCTTCTTAAAAAAAAAGTATACCAAAGAAAAAGGTTTCGTGATCTTTAAATAGAGCCAGGTTCTAACATTATCAAGCAATAGGGTGAGTGGGCATTCATGAGGGGCAGGCGGGACATTCATGAGGGGTAGGCGGGACATTCTCGGAAGCTTTGGTTTTTCTCTTACTCCTTTGCACTAAGGGATGCAGAAAATCCATCTCGCTGGCCGCACTTAAGTAGAGGGTAGGTAGGGAGCTATGTCTTTAATTAGGAAATCAAGGCCCTTGGAAAGCCAGTGCCTTCTTCCCTGGGGCCTTCTAACAAGCGGGTACCCCTCACTTCCCCCTTCCCAAGGCCCCTGAAGATCCAGATCTGTATCAGAATTTGACCCTTGATTAACCTAACCGCAGTCCTCTGAAATTGCACAGTGTCATTGGTCAGACAGCTGGCAGAGCTCCCCCGAGAGAGAGGTGTCCATGAAGGAAGGCAGAAGCCGCATACACTAGCGGCATGTTTATAACAGTTTTGCAGCTAAAATATGTGTATACATTTACAGCCTGCCTAATCTAAAGCTTTGTGTGTGGTGTGAGAACCTCTGTGATGAACGAGCCCTGTAATCATTCATCAGGGTTTGTTGGGGAGCAAAGGAACGGAACCGGGGTAGGAAGAAAGGCCTATTTGTCACAGAGAGCTCTAAGGGGCAGCATCAGCCCAGCAGGGGCTGTGTTACCTGTGACAATGGACACATGGAGTGAAATGGCCACAGGTGGCTGGGGCGCCCTTGGGCATGTCTGGATTCCATGCCATCTGGATGGCAGATCATGGAACACAGAGGGAAACTCCGGAGGAACTGCAAGGAATTTTTTATTTTTATCTATTTATTTATTTTGAGATGGAGTCTCGCTCTGTCACCAGGCTGGAGGGCAGTGGTGTGATCTCGGCTCACTGCAACCTCTGCCTGCCGGGTTCAAGCGATTCTCCTGCCTCAGCCTCCAGAGTAGCTGGGACTACAGGTGCTCGCCACTGCACTCAGCTAATTTTTGTATTTTTAGCAGAGATGGGGTTTCACTATGTTGGTCAGGCTGGCATTGAACTCCTGACCTCAAGCAATCCACCCGCCTTGACCTCCCAAAGTGCTGGGATTACAGGTGTGAGCCATCGCACCCGACCAGAAATGCTTTTAACGGAATCTGCAGGCAAGGGAGAACTTTCCAGAACAACTTCACATTTAATTAACTTTTGAGATTCACAGTTTTTTTTTTTTTTTTTTAATGGTATAAACATTACTGATCAATGGAGACACCATACAGTGTCAAGTCCACACTCACTTTCTGTGTCCCAGAGTGGACAGGCATGAGTTCCTTTTCTCCTCGTTGACCTGCTAACCAGCCTCACTCTGGCACTCAGCAGATAGAGCTCCCAGCACAGCCCACATGCACACAGGGCCTGACCCCAGTCCAGTGACTCTTTTATTCCCAAATTAGATCCTGGGTGTGTTAGTGAGTGATGTATATTGTGTTTTTTTCTGTTGAAATTCACTTCTGGAAATGGATCGTTGGGAAAAAGAGTTTCCATAGTGAAAACATTGCTGCAAATTATAAAAACCACTTTCTGAAGAAAGAGAAAGAAGAAAGAAAGAAAGAAAGAAGAAAGAAAGAAAGAAAAAGAAAGAAAGAGAGAAAGAAAGAAAGAGAAAGACAGGAAAGAAAGAAAGAAAGAGAGAAAGAAAGAAAGAGAGAGAGAAAGAGAGAAAGAGGTTGGGCTGAGTGTGGTGACTCAGCCTATAATCCTAGCACTTTGGGAGGCTGAGGCAGGAGGATCGCTTGAACCCAGGAGTTTGAGACCAGTCTACACAATATAGTGAGACTCTCTCTCTACAAAGATTTAAAAAATATATATATTAGCTGGGCATGTTGGTGCACACTTGTAGTCCTAGCTACTTGGGAGGCTGAGGAAGAAGGATCCCTTGAGCTCAGGAGGTTGAGGCTGCAGTGAACTACGACTGAGTCACTGTACTCCAGCCAGGGTGACCACAAGACCCTGTCACAAATAAATAAATAAAAGATAAAAATAAAATGGGTGGGAGGAGAGGCAGGGGGAGGTGACTCTTTTGGAAATGGGGTCTTGCTATACTGTCCAGGCTGGGCTCAAACTCATGATCCTCCTGCTTCAGCCTCCCGAGTAGCTGGGACTACAGGTGCATGCTGCTCTGTCCAGCCACTGTGCCCCTTTGCCCCAACTGCCTTGGACTCCAGTGCAGAATAAGCACTGTATCCAGGTGTGGCCAGGGGACCCGGATGCCAGGTGGGTAACCGAAGCTTTCAGGCTGTCAGTCAGGCCTGGACTCACTGCACGCACAGTCAGAAAGGGTCAGAAGAGGCATCAGCAGCTGGGCACTTCCGCCACCATCCAGGGAGTGAGGCTGGGAAGGCCTGAGCCCTCGTCCCACAAGAGGCTGCTTCTGGGGGTGCCTGACTGGGCCTGTCTTGGGAATTCAGACAGGACTGAGGATACGGAACATCTGGAGACCACTCCTGACCCTTGAAAGTGTGTCCTGAGACTACGCAGTGTAGGATCCTTGAGGAAGTAATATCAAGACAAGAATAAAAAAGAAAGGCCAGGCGTGGTGACCCACGCTTGTAATCCCAGCACTTAAGGAGGCCGAGGTGAGCGGATCGCGAGGTCAGGAGTTCGAGACCAGCCTGGCCAACGCAGTGAAAACCCATCTCTACTAAAAATACAAAAATTAGCTGGCATGGTGGCGGGTGCCTGTAATCCCAGCTACTTGGGAGGCTGAGGCAAGATTTGCTTGAACCCGGGAGGTGGAGGTTGCAGTGAGCTGAGATTGTGCCACTGCACTCCAGTCTGGGTGACAGAGCTAAATTCCGTTTAAAAAAAAAAAAAAAAAGAATCAAAAAGAAAACAGAAATACAAAAAAGAAGTAATATCAAGCTGGGGCCAGGTGCAGTGGCTCACAATTGTAATCCCAGCACTTTTGGAGGCCCAGGTAGGAGGATCACTTGAGGCCAGGAGTTAAAGACCAGACTGGGCAGCATAGTGAGACCCCCATCTCTATAACATTTTTAAAAATTAGCTGTGCATGGTGGTGCATGCCTGTAGTCCCAGCTACTCAGGAGGCTGAGGCAGGAGAATTGCTTGAACCTGGGCGGTGGAGTTTGCAGTGAGTTGAGGTTGTGCCACTGCCCTCCAGCCTAGGCAACAGAGTGAGAGTCAGCCTAAAAACATAAAGAAAAAAGAAAAGAGCCAAAAGGAAGCTCACTAACAGGAGACCTGTGTGTGAGTGGGCGTCTCCCCTTCCCACGGGGGTGAGTGGGCGGCTCCCCTTCCTATGGGTGTGAATGGGTCTCCCCTTCCTATGGGTGTGAGTGGGCGTCTCCCCTTCCTATGGG
>NW_022437051.1:2043212-2071849 GCF_009761245.1 Sapajus apella
CCTATGGGTGTGAGTGGGCGTCTCCCCTTCCTATGGGTGTGAGTGGGTCTCCCCTTCCTATGGGTGTGAGTGGGTCCCCCCTTCCTATGGGTGTGAGTGGGTCTCCCCTTCCCCTGGGTTCTGTGCACTTCATCAGGTTGATGACTCACCGTGGCTGGGTTATGGCAGCAGGGTCCATCCTGGCAAGCCGGGCAAGCACAGCTTTGAGGCTTAGCAAAGATAACAAAGCACTGCTGCCACGGGCAGCCCTAGTGGCTAAGAGGAAAGGAGAAAACAGAGACTCCTCCTCACCCTGTAATCCTAGCACTTTAGGAGGTCAAGGCAGGAGGATTGTTTGAGGCCACAAGTTCGGGACCAGCCTGGGCAACATAGTGAAACCTCATCTCTATAAAAATAAATTGAATTATTTATTTATTTATCCTGAGACATAGTCTCGTTCTGTAGCCCAGGCTGGAGTGCAGTGGCATGACCTTGGTTCACCACATCCTCCGCCTCCTGGGTTCAGGTGATTCTCCTGCCTCAGTTTCCTCAGTAGCTGGGATTACAGGCATGTGCCACCACACCCAGTTAATTGTTTCTATTTTTAGTAGAGATGGGGTTTCACTATGTTGGCTTGGCTGGTCTCAAACTCCTGGCCTCAAGTGATCTTCCCACCTCGGCCCCCCAAAGTGCTGGAATTACAGGTGTGAGCCACACTACCCAGCCTAAATTAACTTTTTTATTTTTATTTTTTGAGACAGAGTCTCACTCTATTGGCCAGGCAGGAGTGCAGTGGTGTGGTCTCAGCTCACTGCAACCTCTGCCTCCCGGATTCAAGTGATTCTCATGCCTCAGCCTCCCGGGTAGCTGGGACTACAGACATACACCACCACACCCGGCTAATGTTTGTACTTTTAGTAGAGACGGGGTTTCACCATGCTGGCCAGGCTGGTCTCCAACTCCCAACTTCAGGTGATCCGTCTGCCTCGGCCTCCCAAAGTGGTGGGATTACAGGTATGAGCCACTGTTCCCGGCATAAACTAAATGTTTGAAAAAGCTGATGACTAACTGCAAAAAAACAATGTTCCCAGAGACCCTGACCAGGGGGGAGAATTATGTTTGTTAAATCTTGAGTCTGCTTCTCTTTTTCCTTACCCCACCGTTCCCTGCCCACGGTGGCTAGTTTATAGACACAGAGCGCTGAAAAAGAATTGAACCAGATTTTCAAGTCCCCCTGGGTACCCAGCCCTATTTATGCTAATTTCCAAGTGGTTAAATCAACGATTCCCAGCCCTGATTTTAGGACACCCCAGGCATCTTGAATTATTCCAAGGGTTATTGTGAAATTCTAAAAATAAAATCCTTTTAATTTCCTGCATTTTAAGATGAGTACACACCTGGTGCTCTGCAAACTCACATGCTTCTGGAGGAGAAAGATTGTGAAATCCTGCAGGCGAAACTTGTTTGGATTCCAGCAGTTTGGCCACAGCAATCAAAATACCACTTCACATGTGGGTGACGCTCTGTGACTTCGAGAGCTCTTTCCGAGAAGTAGGTTAGTGACGACTGTGTGCATCAACACAGAGCATGCCTGTTCTGCCCGACATGGCACTAGAGGTGGGAACAACCACAAGGTCTTCCTTTGGGGCGCATACTGGCTCCTCTGGGACGTTTCGGTTTGTCACCAGCTGGCAGAGGGGGGAGTCTGGAGGGAGGCTGGTGGCACAGGTCTGGGCTGCAGTGGCCCGGTGTGGACGAAGCCAACTGAGTGATGGGGGCATCCGGTCACTGTCAAAGCAGAAGAGGACACAGCTCCAGGCTGGCTTTCCCCCATCCTTGGTAATACTAAAAGTCAAAGCCCGAGGCAGCACCACTGGATGGCAAGGTCCCCAACTCCAGAACTTTTCCGGCCAGATGGGCAGCATGCTTTCCTTTACAGTGAGGAAGGGAGGCCATCAAGCCTCATATAATTGATGTCATCGTCAAGGACACTGTGACTGCCATGGCTATTGTCTCCGATGTGTCTTCCCTGTGCAGTGTCCCCGGGGTCCTGGGGAGGCCCAGGGGTGAGGACGGAGACCTGAGTCAGGGTATTGGGAGAGAACCTGCGAGCTTGCTGAGCCTCCAGTGGAACCAGGAGAACAAAGAGCAAAATGCCAACGTTGGCGTGGGGCATGCCATGCTCTAGGGGGCAGCTTTGCTAAAAGCCACTTTAGGCCAGCGTGGCAGTGGACACCTGTAACCCCAGCACTTTGGGAGGCCCAGGCGGTGGATCACTTGAGCCTGGAAATTTGAGACCATCCTGGCCAACATGGTGAAACCCCATCTCTACTAAAAATACAAAGATTAGCTGGGCGAGGTGGCGCTCCCTGTAATCCCAGCTACTTGGGAGGCTAAGGCAGGAGAATCGCTTGAACCCAGGAGGCAGAGGTTGCATGGAGCTGAGATCGTGCCATTGCAGTCCAGCCTGGGCGACAGAGAGATCTTGTCTCAAAACAAAACAAAACAAAAAAAAGGAAAAACAAAATCCTTACCTACAAGCCATCACCAATGTGGGGACTGCCTTCCCTCCTCACCTGGCTCTCTACAAATGAACGCCTTCCTTTCTCCCACTACCAATGTCAGTATAGACCTCTGGTCTTACTGCACCAGAGAGCCAACCCCAGTTCAGCTACAGCACTACAGAGACTTCTGCCATTTTTGCAGATCAGAGCATGAGCCTCAGGCTGTCAGGGTTGAGGGCAGGAACCTGTTTCTCCGGCTCCGGCTGGGCTCAGTTCCCAGGCCGCTTCCTCCTGCCAGCAGCCGGGGTTGGCAGCCTGAGTTTGGCAGTGGTTTCTTGGCTGTGGACCAGGCACTTGGGAACTGAGAGAGCAATTTACCTTTCTAAGTTCTTTCACTGCAAGGGCCTCCCAGCAGTCTAAATAAGCTGCTAATACAAAGTTCCTACAGCAGTTTACAGTTGACAAGATGTTTGAGCAAATGTGAATTCAGTCCTCCAGACGACACTGGGAGGCAGTAATCTGATTCTAACATACCTACTGTGGGTAGGCAGGTGCTTCCTTACCTTTGTGATTGGGTTTGCTCTTTTGCAGATGAGGAAATGGGAGGTCCAGCATGTAATGGAGCTGGTGAGCAGCGAGGATGGGACCGAAGTTCAAGTCTGCTTTATTCCCAAGCTCGTGCTCCTCACCAACCCTGCGTGCTTCCTCTCTGTGTAATTATTGGAACTCAGTTCAGACGTGCAAGGGTCTGCTCCCATGGGAGGTGGGGTACCTGCATCCATAATAGGTTGATAATTATTTTACTTGTTTTATTCTTATTTATTTATTTATTTATATATTTATTATTTTTTTAGACGGAATCTCACTGTTGCTCAGGCTAGAGTGCAGTGGCGTGATCTCGGCTCACTGCAACCTCCACCTCCCAGGTGTAAGCGATTCTCCTGCCTCAGCCTTCCAGTAACTGGAATCACTGGCACCTGCCACCATGCCTGGCTAAGTTTTTGTATTTTTAGTAGAGATGGGGTTTCACCACGTTGGCCAGGCTGATCTCAAACTCCTGATCTCAGACGATTTACCTACCTTGACCTCCACAGTGCTGGGATTACAGGTGTGAGTCTCTGCACCTGGCCTGATAATCATGTTAAACCAATACCATGGAAATTGAATATCCGAGAGCAAACTTGGTTTTTAAAAAAAATAAACATAGGCCAGACTCGGTGGCTCACACCTGTAATCACAGCACTTTGGGAGGCCGAGGCGGGCAAATCACCTGAGGTCAGGAGTTCGAGACCAGCCGGGCCAACATGGTGAAACCTGGTCTCTACTAAAAAAAATTAAAAATTGGCCAGGTGTGGTGGCTCATGCTTGTAACCCCAGCACTTTGGGAGGCTGAGGCAGGTGGATCACCTGAGGTCAGCAGTTCAAGACCAACCTGGCCAACATGGTGAAACCCCGTCTCTATTTAAAAAGAAAAATAAAAATAAAAAATAAAAAATTAGCCGGTTGTGGTGGCGGGCGCCTGTAATCCCAGCTACTCAGGAGGCTGAAGCAGGAGAATCACTTGATCCCGGGAGGCAGAGGTTGCAGTGCGCTGAGATTGTACCATTGCACTCCAGCCTGGGTGACAGAGTGAAATTCCATCTCAATAAATAAATAAATAAAAGACAAAAACGGAGAGAAAATACTTCTAGTAGAAACACAATTTGCAGAGGTGCAGGAAGAGGCCTCTACTTAACTGAGAACGCTCTTCCCTCCTCTCGCCCCTGAATCACCCTGCTCAGCACTGAGCCCACCTCATCCACTCCCATGTGCAGGGCTAAAACAGCGTTCTCCTGGTGCTTTTGATATCCTGATGGACAGGATGGCTCAGGAGTGTCAGGACTGAGCAAATGGCTAACTGGGGAGGAACTGCTCAAAAGACGAATAAGACCAGCCAGGAAAAGTTATCAAGGGATATAATTAATGAGGTTTTGGATATTTGTCTCCAGAAATCTAGTCCAAAGGGCATACTTAGTGTTTAATGAGTGAATTAAGTTGAAAACATAAAACTGCACATTAGGCTGGGCACATTGGCTCAACAAATCTGTAATTCCAGAACTTTGGGAGGTCAAGGCAAGAGGATTGCTTGCCAAGTGTGGTGGCATACAACTGTAGTCCCAGCTACCGGGGAGGGTGAAGAGAGAGAATCACTTGAGCCCTGGAGATCAAGGGTTCAGGGAGGTGGGATCACACCACTGCACCCTCGCCTGGGCATCGGAGCAAGACTCTGCCTCAAAAAATAAAAGTCAATTAAAAATAAATAAAAAGGCCGGGCGTGGTGGCTCAAGCCTGTAATCCCAGCACTTTGGGAGGCCGAGGCGGGTGGATCACGAGGTCAAGAGATCGAGACCATCCTAGTCAACATGGTGAAACCCCGTCTCTACTAAAAATACAAAAAACTAGCTGGGCATGGTGGCGCGTGCCTGTAATCCCAGCTACTCAGGAGGCTGAGGCAGGAGAATTGCCTGAACCCAGGAGGCGGAGGTTGCGGTGAGCCGAGATCGCGCCATTGCACTCCAGCCTGGGTAACATGAGTGAAACTCCGTCTCAAAAAATAAATAAATAAATAAATAAAAAATAAAAATGAGGCCGGGCATGGTGGCTCATGCCTGTAATCCAAGCACTTTGGAGGCCAAAGTGGGCAGATCACCTGAGGTCGGGGGTTCAAGACCAGCCTGACCAACATGGTGAAACCCAACATGGTGAAACCCTGTCTTTATTTAAAAAAAAAAAAAAAGGCATATTATGCTAATAATTCATGTGACTCATGTATGAAATTCACACATAATATGTATAATGGTAATGTTACCGGAAAGGGGTCCTGAGCCAGACCTCAAGAAAGGGATCCTGTATCCAGCGCAAGAAAGAATTCGGGGCGAGTCCATAAAGTGAAAGCAAGTCTATTAAGAAGGAAAAGGAAGGCTGGGCGTAGTGGCTCACGCCTGTAATCCCAGCACTTTGGGAGGCAGAGGTGGGTGGATCACGAGGTCAGAAGTTCAATACCAGCCTGACCAAGATGGTGAAACCCCGTCTTAAATAAAAAAAAAAAAAAAAAAAAGAAGGAAAAGGAAGAAAAGAATGGCTACTCTATAGGCAGAGCAGCACCGAGGGAGGCTGGTTGCCTTTACTTTTTCTTTTCCTTTTTTTTTTTTGAGACTGAGTTTCATTCTGTTGCCCAGGCTGGAGTAGAGTGGTGTGATCTCGGCTCACTGCAAGCTCCGCCTCCCGGGTTCAAGCGATTCTCCTGCCTCAGCCTCTGGAGTAGCTGGGATTACAGGCACGTGCCACCACGCCTGGCTAATTTTTGTATTTTCAGTAGCAATGGGATTTCTCCATGTTGACCAGGTTGGTTTTGAACTCCTGAACTCAAGTGATCCATCTGCCTCAGCCTCCCAAAGTGCTGGGATTACAGGCATGAGCCACCTTGCCCAGCTGGTTGCCTATTTTTATAGTTATTTCTTGACTATATGGTAAACAAGTGGTGGATTATTCATGAGTTTTCCCAGAAAAGGGTGTGCAATTCCCAGAACTGAGGGTTCCTCCCCTTTTTAGACCATGTAGGGCAAGTTCTTGATGTTGCCATGGCATTTGTAAACTGTCATGGCACTGGTGGGAGTGTCTTTTTAGCATGCTAATGCATTAATAATTAACGGATAATGAGCAGTGAGGACAACTGCCCTCTTGGTTTCGGTGGGTTTTGTCTGGCTTCTTTACCACACCCTGTTTTATAGCAAGGTCTTTGTGACCCGTATCTAGTGCTGACCTCCTGTCTCACGCTGTGACTTAGAATGCCTACACTCCTGGGAATGCAGCCCCCTAGATCTCAGCCTTATTTTACCCAGGCCCTACTCAAGATGGAGCCACTTTGGTTCAAACGCCTCTGACAGTAATAAATACAGTTTTTCCAGTCCATAGGTTGGATTAATAATAAGGACAATCAGCTGGGGAAGGGGTGGGAGCAAAAATAAATAAATAAATAAATAAAAGAATGGTGATCATATCAGCTGTAGATAACCAACACATAAGTCCACATAGGCTCCTAGAACTTGGCATAGTTTATTTGCATTTGTGAATATTGTTCATTAAGGTTCACTTTATCACTTGAAGAATTGCCTGATTATGTTTTTGTTTTTGTTTTTGAGATGGAGTTTCTCTCTCTCGTTCTGGCTGTAGTGCAATGGCACGATCTCGGCTCACTGCGACTTCTGCCTCCCTGGTTCAAGCAATTCTCCTGCCTCAGCTCTCCGAGTAGCTGGGATTACAGAGGCCTGCCACCATGCCCAGCTAATTTTTTGTAATTTTAGTAGAGATGGGGGTTTAACCCTGTTGACCAGGCTGGTCTCAAACTCCTGACTTCAGGTGATCCACCAGTCTTAGCCTCCCAAAGTGCTGGAATTACAGGCATGAGCCACCACACCCAGCCTTATTATGTTATATTTTACTCTCAAAAAAGAAGACTGTAGTCTTTTGGATAAACAAAGTAGTTCAGAAAAGTATTTCTTTCCTCTTTAAATAGAACATATCTGACTGTGTGCTTTTAATTTATTTCAGTATTTTCACCTTGTGAAGTTAGATCTGAATAAAAAAGAACAGTCATTCCCCAAGGTATAATGTACAAGATAGAAAATTACTGTCACGTGCTGCATTTATACTGACAGACAATTACTAAAGGGAAGATATGGGATTTAGATTTTACCTCATTTTCTGCAGTTGTTATAAAAAGAAAATGTCTATTTTCATTTGGGAAATAGGATACATTTAAAAAATCAGATTAAAAGATGCAGATAGTTGAAACTGTGTGCAGCTTTAAACACTGGAGAATATTCTTAATGTGATGTTTTCTTCTTCCTCATTATTAGCTTCCATTATCAGATATGGATGAAAGGAAAGGGAAATTTCTGAAAATTACTTTTTCAGAGATTTTGTGGCCAGGGGCAATGGTTCACGGCTGTAATCCCGCACTTTGAGAGGCTGAGGCAGGCAGATCACTTAAGATCAGGAGTTTTGAGATGAGCCTGGTACTATAAACAAGACCTTGTCTCTACTGAAAAATAAAGGAATTAGCTGGGCATGGTGATGTGTGCCTGTAGTCCCAGCTACTGGAGAGGCTGAGGTGGAGGATCGTTTGAGCCCAGGAGGTGGAGGCTGCAGTGAGCCATGATTATCCCACTGCACTCCAGCCTGGGCAACAGAGCAAGACTCTGTCTCCAACAAACAAACCAGCCAACAAACAGAATACGGAAAAAAATCAAACACTCCAGGTAGTCTAAATGAATGGCAATTCCATTTTTCCACTTGCTCAGGTCAAAAACTTTGGAATCGTTCTTAACTCTTTCCTTTATTGTGAGATAAAGACATCTTACATCCAAATCAACCAGGAAGTGCTTTTGGCTCAACCTTTGGAGTAGATCCAGAATCTAATACCACTCACTGCTTCTGTTGTGACCCGGAGACAACAGAAGGGCCTGGGAAAGGCCACCTTGCCGCCAGAGATCTTCCTTCCGGTCACATGGTCCGCCATGAGATTACTTGGGGAGGAGGAAGGAATTATTGAAGTTTATGTTAAATCCCACCTGGGGGCGTAACATCTTGATTATTCACTCTGTTTGCTGAAACCTACAATGGTGGAGAATATTATGAAAATACATTAAATAATGAATTGAAACTGGATAAAATGGATACACCATATTACCGTGATCATTTTGACAATGCATCTGACATTCCCGTGTACTATGTATGTACAATTGTACTGAACACAGTTTTTCCTTTAGATGCTTTTCAGAAGACACATCAGCATCTGGTCAGGAAAGGGGAGGAGTGTGTATGCCAAAGTCTGAAAGGGCAGGAGGTGGCTATGGTGGACCCCAAGGCTGACCCCCTCGCCAGCCTTCCTGGGTTCCTGGGGCAGCGCTGGCTCCTGTCTCAGGTCAGGCTTACGGCAGTCCTTGATGTTGCCACCTGTAGCCATACCTCTCCCAGCTCTGCCTCCATCTTTCTTTCTTTTCTTTCTTTCTTTTTTTTTTTTTTTTTTAAATCCCAGAGTTTCACTCTGTTGCCAGGCTGGAGCACGATCTCGGCTCACCGCAACATCTGCCTCCTGCGTTCAAATAATTCTCTTACCTCAGCCTCCCGAGTAGCTGGGATTACAGGCACCCACCACCATGCCTGGCTAATTTTGTATTTTTAGTAGAGTCAGGCATTTCTCCATGTTGGTCAGGCTGGTCTCGAACTCCCAACCTCAGGTGATCCACCTGCTGCATCCTCCCAAAGTGCTGGGATTACAGGCATGAGCCACTGTGCCCGGCGCCTCATTCTTTCCATGGCCTTACCTATTTCGTCTTCTCCTCTTCTTATGAGAACACCAGTCATTGGGTTTAGGGTCCATCTGAACTATTTACATCTGCAAAGAACCTATTTCCAAATAAGATTCCGTTCTGAGATTCTAGATGGACGTGAATTTTGGGGGGATGCTATTAACCAACTACCGTAATCATAGATTTCGACGTTTTCATATTTTATTTTCTTTTTTTTGAGACAAAATCTCGCTCTGTCACCAAGACTGGAGTGCAGTGGCACGATCTTGGCTCACTGCAGCCTCTGCTTCCTGGGATCCAGCGATTCTCCTGCCTCAGCCTCCTGAGTAGCTGGGATTACAGGCACGTACCACCATGCCCAGCTAACTTTTGTATTTTTAGTAGAGATGGGGTTTCACCATGTTAGCCAGGCTGGTCTCAAACTCCTGATCGCAGGTGATCCACCCGCCTCGGCATCTCAAAGTGCTAGGATTACAGGGGTGAGCCACTGTGCCCGGCCATGTTTTCATTTTTTCTATGTGCTATCTGTGTCTCAGTCTTCACTCAGAAGGAGTCAGAATGACCCATTCCTAAGGAACTTTCCATTTATTTTGCTAACAAATACATATTGAGCACCTACTGTGTGCCTAGCATATAGCTAGGAATAAACTATGGGCAAGGCTGCAGTGTGGCCCCTGCCTCACACTGTATAGTTGTTGTGTGAGGGCAGGGACTATGCCCACCTCATTCACCATACTATCTGTCCCCAGTCCCTAGCACAGTGCCTGGCAATTAATGAGTGCTCAATAAATGAATGAGCGAATGGATGAATGACTGATACAGACAGATGAACACTCCTTCCTTCCTCGCTCCCTCCTTCCCTCCTTTCTTTTTCTCTTTCTCTCTTTCTTTCTTTCTCTTTCTTTCTCTCTCTCTCGCTTTCTTTCTTTCTCTCTTTCTTTCGAGTTGGAGTTTTGCTCTTGTTGCCCAGGCTGGAGCGCAGTGGCACAATCTCGGCTTACTGCAACCTCCGCCTCCCAGGTTCAAACGCTTCTCCTGCCTCCCAAGTAGCTGGGATTACAGGCCACCCACTGCACCCCGCCTCCTTCACTTTCTTAATAAGCTTGCTTTCACTTTATGGATTCACCTCGAATTGTTTCTGGTAGAAGATCTAGGAACCCTCTCTTGGGGTCTGGATCAGGACCCTTTTCCAATAACAATAAGACTAACGTAACCAAGGCACTGAACTTATAATGTGATGATATTTTAAACAATTTTAATTTAAATAGCCACCAGTACTAGTGGCTACTGTAAATCAAGAATAAAAATCTATACCTCCCCTCAACCAACTGAATAGACCTCTCCTCTTGGTCAAGGGCATTCTAAAGTTAACCTGAAGCATGAGTTCAGGCCATGATGGGAATGGGATGTGCACATGCTTCATTCTACCTTCCACCCTTTGGAATTCAGGCACAGTGACCAGCATTCACATTAAAGCAGAGAACTTAAGACTGGCCAAACAGAATCTTTTTTTTTTTTTTTTTTTTTTAAAGATGGGGTTTCACCATGTTGGTCAGGCTGGTCTTGAACTCCTGACCTTAGGTGATCCACCCACCTTAGCCTCCAAAGTGCTTGGATTACAGGTGTGAGCCACCATGCCCGGCCTCTTTTTTTTTTTTTTTTTTTAAGACTGAGTCTCCCTCTGTTGCCCAGACTGGAGTGCAGTGGCATAATCTCGGCTCACCACGACCTCTGCCTCCTGGGTTCAAGCGATTCTCCTTCCTCAGCCTCCTAGTAGCAGGGACTACAGGCACCCGCCACCAAGCCTGGCTAATTTTTGTACTTTTAGTAGAGACGAGGTTTCACTATATTGGCTGGGCTGGTCTTGAAAGCTTGACCTTGTGATCCACCCACCTTGGCCTCCCAAGACACCAACGTGATAGACAGCAGGCTCTGAAATAAATGGAATAATTTTACCCTAAAATGTATTTCTTCCATATATTTGGAAGCGGCCCTGCAAAACTGTCACTTGGGAAAATCTACATTCTGTAGAGAATCCCTTTCCCTTTGCAGGTCTTTTTCCTGATCCAGGGGAGATTAAGAGTCTGACACATTTTTAACCTGATAAGAAACATTTCCCATCTATTCTCCCTGAAGCCTCCTACCTGGAGGCTTCATCTGAGTAACAAGAACCTTGTTACTTGTTATCCTTGCTCAGGGACCATGCTAATATCTGTATCATTGCAATTTTAATAAATGTGCTGCTGAAGCAAGTGTGGGTTTTAACATTTAAAAAACTGTGGCCTGGAGCGTTGGCTCACACTTGTAATCCCAGCACTTTGAGAGGCCAAGGCGGGCCGATCACGAGGTCAGGAGTTTGAGACCAGCCTGATCAACATGGTAAAACCCCACCTGTACTAAAAATACAAAAATTATCGGTGGTGCGTGCCTCTAATCCTAGCTACTTGGGAGGATGAGGCAGGAGAATTGCTTGAACCTGAGAGACAGAGGTTGCAGTGAGCCAAGATCGCGCCACTGCACTCCAGCCTGGAAGACAGAGAGAGACTTTTTTTTTTTTTTTAAATTAATTTGTCTTATTTCTCTTTGTGTAGAGACTCTGTCTTAATAAATAAACACATACCTACATCCATGTCTGTGGTAGATCTGGAAGCACACAGTCACTTTTTGGAACACAGATTGTCACTTTTAATTGAAAATAATTAAACATCAATGTGTAACTGAGGATCAGATGTTTAGGCTGGGAGGAGAGCGTCTTCCCTTTTATGCTGTTTGTTGGGATAAAAGCATATGCCATCAACGAAAGCAAACAAAAGAGAAAATCAGAAACCTTGGGTGTCGATGATAAACAGTGGCTACTACAGACCAGCGGAAATTGGATTTCCGGTTGGCTACGGGATTCCAGTCAAGCAAGGTCCGAAGTCTTTGACATGTACTTGAATGCATTTGCGGTAACTGAGATTTAGAAAGCCAATCATTTCCCAGAGGCAATCCTGCCTAACTATTGCCTGGAGATGCACGGTGACCTTCCCTAGATTCCATTAAGAAGCGGTCACTTCGGAGGTTGCAGTGAGTCCAGATTGCGCCACTGCCCTCCACCCTGGGCGACAGAGCAAGACTCTGTCTCAAAAAAAAAAAAAAAAAAAAAAAAAATCAACCACTTAAACTGTACCCAACCACGAAATGAGCTGTGAGTCGTGACTCCTCTGAAATGTAACTGGGGAAGGGAGACTGAATGACAGCTGTGAAAATGTGGTCACAAAGGAAAGAGTCAGGCTAAGAGTTTGCCAGGTGGCTCCAGAGACAGGCTGCGTCAGAGCGGTGTCCAGGGTGGGCTGACACATGTCCTCCCGCCAGCTAGGCAGGGCAGGAGCCGGCCCCACAGCGGGGGTGTTGCCTCACTAGGCTATTGCCTTGATAATAGGGTTTTCCAAGGATACGGGGTTTCCTTTGTTCCGTCATTGTGTTCAATAAGTAATTTTCCCATCTGAATTTGCATTTCCAAGTGAGTTTCCCACTGGGGAGAGGCTGTGATGATGGTTGAAACAAGTGGTGTGGTTAGACACGGTTATTGGTGCCTTCCACGGACACGAGTGCATTCGCACTGGGCACTGTCTACCCTCAGTCTTGAGAGTGTGTGGATTTTGGGAGCCTGCATCACCAACGGAACCAGCGCAGGCCTGGGAGGAGAGGAGCCCGGGCTTCCTTAGCCTCCCTGCTCACCAATGTGTGATCTTGACCTCGTTGCTTAACGCTTCCTCCTGTGTCAAACAGAACGGATCGAGTTTTGCAGAGCTGGGGTGAAAACTGAGAAACTCTAGGCAAAGCACTTGGGATCACGCAATGTGGTAGGCACGCGATAAATGGTGCTATGATAAATGGCACTCAGAGAAAGGCCTCACTCCAAAAATAAATACATCAAGTAAAATAAATGGCACAAGTGTTCCCCTGAGTGAGCTGAGGGTGCAGGCTGCCCCTGGCTTTGGAGTGACCCCAGACCTATGCAGTGACCGCTGAGCCCCTCAAGAGCCAGTCCACCAGCTCCCTGCTGAGTTTATTCAGGCTCGGGGCATCAAATAAAGCTGTGAAGACAGGAGCCTGGATCTTGGCCCGGTTCTCCCACGAGCTGTGTCAGTGACAGAGGAAGTGAGATAACCTCCCCGGGCCCCCAGAGTCCCTGTCTATTATGTGAAAGGGACTTGGACTAGATTAAATGTTTTTTTCTTTTTCTTTCTTTCTTTTTTTTTTTTTTTTTTTGAGACAGGACTGGCTCTGTCACCTGGGCTGGAGTGCAAGGGCATGATCATAGCTTGATGGAGTTTCGAACTTCTGAGCTCAAGCGATCCTTCCGTCTCAGCCTCCCAAAAAGTGCTGGGATTACAGACGTGAGCCAGTGCACCCATTTCACGATTTTAGTCAGCTTGGCCTCCTGAGAGACAAACAGAAAGCATCACAGACCACAAAAGACAAAAGATGGGCGTATCGGCAGAGGAAGAGGTACGGAGTCAAAGACAGCAGAGTGGGGCGGGGCGCGGTGGCTCAAGCCGGTAATCCCAGCACTTTGGGAGGCTGAGGTGGGTAGATCACAAGGTTAGGAGTTCAAGACCAGCCTGGCCAAGATGGTGAAACCCCATCTCAAAAAAGGAAAAAACAAAACAATACACAAAGACAGCAGAGTGACTGGTTCCATTTCCTACATGCCCTTACACCTCTCGGAATCTCCTCTCGGATCCTGTTTTCCTGGATGCTGATGACAACACCTGTGACTGTTCCCCGGCCTTCAGCGGGGTGGGCTTCAGAGCAGGTGCCCCTGGTGTGGAAGGAAAGGGCCTCTTTGAGGACAGGCAGTGAGTCTGTGCCCAGGACAGGGCCGCGCCTGGCTGGAAGTGCCTCTGAAGTCAGACATACAAAGCTCCCTTCAAGCCATCTCCCCAAGGGGCTGAAAATGCTTTTCCTTGAAGGAAAGGCGAGTCCCTTAAAAGAAAATGTTTCCTGATATTTAGTGAAAATTTTATAACTGAAGTTTTGTATCAGAAGCAAGATGTAAATGGTGTGGGATTCTACGGGAAAGACTAAATTCAGTTTTCCTCATTCACAAAACCCAGCAAAGAGAGTACAGTAATAATAATAAGGGTTAGATGGGTGGGATCAGGCCTCTTTTTTTCTTTTCAGAAAGGGTAAGTAATAAAGACACTTCTGAAGGGAAAACTGTCGTACAGGCCTGGCACAGGGGCTCACACCTGTAATCCCAGCACTTTGGGAGGTGAAGGTGGGTGGATCACCTGAGGTCAGGAGTTTGAGACCAGCCTGGCTAACATGGTGAAACCCATTCTTAACTAAAAATACAAAAGTCAGCCAAGTGTGGGGGTGGGCCCAGCTGTTCGTGAGGCTGAGGCAGGAGAATCACTTGAATCTGGTCAGCAGGGATTGCAGTGAGCCGAGATTACACCACTGCACTCCAGCCTGGGCAACAAGGGCAAAACTCCGTCTCAGAGAAAAAAAAGTATCAATTCTCTTTTAATTAGCCCCATAGCTGGCTGATTCCAGGCAGTTTGAACCACATGATCGCCCCGGTAGAAGCATGCCCTGTATTGCAGGCAAAATCCTACAAGAAAAAGTCTCAAATGCTGTGTTTATAAACCTTCAGGAAAAACTACGTTATAGCAGGCTTTTTTTCCTCTCAGACGGAGCCTTGCTCTGTCGCCCAGGTTGGAGTGCAGTGGTGCAATCTTGGCTCACTACAACCTTTGCCTCCTGGGTTCAAGCAATTCACCTGCCTCAGTCTCCCCACTAGCTAGTACTACAGGTGCTTGCCGCCGTGCTTGGCTAATTTATTTGCATTGTTAGTAGAGACAGGGTTTCACTATGTTGGCCAGGCTGGTCTCGAACTCCTGACCTTGTGATCCACCTGTCTCAGCCTCCCGAATTACTGGGATTATAGGCATAAGCCACCGTGCCCGGCAGTGTTTTTAAAAAGTGAAGGTTGGGTATGCTAAAGGATGCCTTTTTTGTTTTGTTTTGTTTTGTTTTGTTTTGAAATGGAGTCTTGTTCTTGTCGCCCAGGCTGGAGTGCAGTGGCACGATCTTGGCTCATTGCAACCTCTGCCTCCCAGATCAAGTGATTAATTCTCCTGCCTCAGCATCCCAAGTAGCTGGGACTACAGGCACTTGCCACCACACCCAGCTAATTTTTTGTATTATTTAGTAGTGACAGAGTTTCACCGTGTTAGCCAGGATGGTGTCGAACTCCGACCTCGTGATCCACCCGCCTCAGCCTCCCAAAGGTGTTGGGATTACAGGCGTGAGCCACCGTGCTTGGCCTAAAGGCTGCCTTTTAAAACAAATTAGTTAGAACACTTGGGTTCATTTGAAAGAATTAAGCCTGTTACTTTCCACCTGGTAACTAAAAAGGTTTCTTTTTTTTTTTTTTTTTATTTATAAGGATGGGGTTTCACCATATTGGTCAGGCTGGTCTCGAACTCCTGACTTCAGGTGATCTGCCCACCTCAGCCTCCCAAAGTGCTGGGATTACAGGCGTGAGCCACTGCACCCGGCT
Source organism: Sapajus apella (assembly GCF_009761245.1). Taxonomy (NCBI): domain Eukaryota; kingdom Metazoa; phylum Chordata; class Mammalia; order Primates; family Cebidae; genus Sapajus; species Sapajus apella. Next base: position 2,058,602 of record NW_022437051.1, read on the forward strand.
TCAACTAAAAAGATTTCTATGTGCCAAGCATGGTGGCTCATTCCTGTGATCCCAGCACTTTGGGAGGCCAAAGTGGGAGGATATCTTGAGGCCAGGAGTTCAAGACCACTCTGGGCAGCATAGCAATATCCTGTCTCTACAAAATAAACTCTAAGAATTTTTTTTTTTTTTGAGACAGATTCTCACTCTGTCGCCCAAGCTAGAGTGCAGTGGCATGATATTGGTTCACTGCAACCTTTGCTGTCTGGGTTCAAGCGATTCCCCTGCTTCAGCTTCCTGAGTAGCTGAGATTACAGGTGCCTATCACTGTGCCCGGCTAATTTTTGTAGTTTTTAGTAGAGATGGGGTTTCACTATCTTGGCCAGGCTGGTCTTGAACTCCTGACCTCATGATCCACCTGCCTCAGCCTCCCAAAGTGCTGGGATTATAGACGTGAGCCACCGCGCCTGGCCAAAATCTAAGAATTAAAATAAATAAAAATAAATGAAAAGACTTCTGTGGGGACATGGGAAGTTTCCATTCATTTGAGGTTGAATATCCCTTGGAGAAAAAAATCTGTGGGGTTCTGACAGTCTCGGTGGTTTTCTTGGGACTGACCTGTAGATAAAAAACCCTTAACCCATAAAAGCAGCGGTTCCAATGTGTTCCCAGCGCGCGGGTGGCCTGCTGAGGGCGCGTTCCCAGGACGCCTGTAGAAAGCATTCCTGTTCCAAGGTGGCTTCATCTTCCCGCCAACTGCACCCTGACCCCCAGCAGGAAGCCTGACAGCTCTTGGGCTGCAGCCAAGGACTATTAGAACACCATGTTCTAAAATCCCCTGTGGAGACCGGACAGCTTTTGCTTGAGAATCCTCTCCTCCAGGAAAAGCCTTCTGCAGAACACATCTAAAATCATAGAAGATCACAAAAAATGCTCTTTCTGACAAAGAGGATGGAGGAGCAGGGGGCTGCCTGGTGTTTGGCGAGGGGTATCCTCGACTGGTTCAGGCTGAGCCTGCCTGCACCTACTTGCTCCAGCCCAGAAATTAACCCCGGTGGCTTCTTCCTCTTTTTTTTTTGAGACAGAGTCTTGTTCTGCCGCCCATGACGGAGTGCAGTGGCATGATCTTGGTTTACTGTAACTGCTGTCTCCCAGGTTCAAGCAATTCTCATGCCTTAGCCTCTGAGTAGCTGGGATTACAGGCACTGCCACCACAGCTGGGTAATTTTTGTTTTTAGTAAAGACGGGGTTTAAGGCCAGAAAATACAGTGCGCTTGTGTGACAAATCCACGCTGCCTCCCATGTCCCCACGTGGTGGAGAGTTGGTTCTGGAGAGGCCGGTCTCTCGGCTCAGGTCCTGTCAGCCCTCGGCTGTGAGGTCTGATGGACTCCAGCCCACCCTGTCAAATGTGCTTCTTTTGATGAATGTCTCTGCTCATTTCTGAACATGTTCTCAAACAGACTACTAAGTAACTGGTGACTTCGACCTTCAATGGCAGCAAAGGAATAAGAGTAGAATATAATAGTTGTTTACAGAGCACCTTGAATACCATCCTCAGACTCCAAAGGTTGTTACTTAATGCTGTGGGATTGTGTGTGGGTGTAAATGACTAGTTTAATATATTTTAGTATTATCACTTAATTTTGTCAAAATTATGACAAAATTGGTACATGCACCTGGTTTTAAAAATCCCAACAGCAGGCCAGGTGTGGTGGCTCATGCTTGTAGTCCCAGCACTTTGAGAGGTTGAGGTGGGACAATTGCTTGAGGCCAGGAGTTTGAGACCCGGCTGGATAATATAGTGAGACTCCATCTCTGCAAAAAAAAAAAAAAAAAAAAAAAAAAAAGCTACATGTGATTGGCACGTGTCTGTAGTTCCAACTACTCAGGAGCCTGAAGCAGGAAGATGGCTTGAACCCAGGAGTTCGAGGTAACAGTGAGCTATGATCACGCCACTGCACTCCAGCCTGGGGGTTAGAGAAAGACCCTGTCTCTATCTTTTTTTTTTTTTGAGACAGAGTTTTGCTCTTGTTGCCCAGGCTGGAGTGCAATGGCGAAATCTTGGCTCACTGCAACCTCTACCTCCCAGCTTCAAGCAATTCTTCTACCTCAGCCTCCCAAGTAGCTGGGATTACAGTCACACGCCACCACGCCCAGCTATTGTTTTTTATTATTATTATTATTTTTAGTAGACATGAGGTTGCACCATTTTGGTCAGGTTGGTCTTGAACTCCTGACTCTAAGTGAGCCACCCACCTTGGCCTCCCAAAGTGCTGGGATTACAGGCATGAGCCACTGTGCCCAGCTCTCTGTTTTTTTTTTTTTAATCCAAATTGCACAGAAAGTCTACATGAAAAGCAACAGCTCAGGGCTCCACCTCTGTCTGCCTCCCTCACCCTCCCTGACACCTTTCAGCAGATGCTTTCAATTTTATATAGTCATAATTAACTTCCATTGTGTTTCTTCCCTAGAAACACAATAAATCTGGTGCGTTCTATCTATAGACTTATTCCAAACATTTGAGACAAAGAAACAGTGTTTGTTATGCAAATTCAAGGCCTTTAAGATCTTTTGGTTCTAACTCTCTGAAGGCTGTGTCTTTGGGAGATCACAAAACAAAATTCAGGCACAGCCCGGCCAGTTATTTTCCGATCATGCCCTTTGGGGTGGCAGATCCCATCACGCAGACTCTCCATTCTGCACGTATGTAAGTGGCTGGGGGCCAGGCTTGCGAGGCACAACACCGAAGTTGTGCAATTACCTTGGAGGCAATTACTGACTGTATCTTGCAATAAAAATTAGGGAGAAAGACTCTTCTCAGCTCCACCAGTAGGAATGTTAGGCTTTAGGACAGGAGAGCCAGCAGACACAAGACGGGAATCCAGGCTCCAGTTCAGCTGTTCGTGCTTGACGTCATCCTGCACCAGCAGTGAGAAAACTGAAAACATAAGAAGGAGGCCGGGTGTGGTGGCTCACGCCTGTAATCCTAGCACTTCGGGAGGCTGAGACGGGTGGATCACCTGAGGTCAGGAGTTCAAGACCAGCCTGGCCAACATGGTGAAACCGTATCTCTACTAAAAATACAAAAAATTATGGATGTGGTTGTTCACGTCTGGACTCTCAAATACCCCAGAGGCTGAGGCAGGAGAATCTCTTGAACCAGGGAGGCGGAGGTTGCAGTGAGCCAAGATCACACCCTACACTCCAGCCTGGGTGACAGAGTGAGACTCTGTCTCAAAAGAAACAAACAGCCAGGCGCGGTGGCTCAAGCCTGTAATCCCAGCACTTTGGGAGGCCGAGGCGGGTGGATCACGAGGTCAAGAGATCGAGACCATCCTGGTCAACATGGTGAAACCCCGTCTCTACTAAAAATACAAAAAATTAGCTGGGCATGGTGGCGCGTGCCTGTAATACCAGCTACTCAGGAGGCTGAGGCAGGAGAATTGCCTGAACCCAGGAGGCGGAGGTTGCGGTGAGCCGAGATCGCGCCATTGCATTCCAGCCGGGGAAACATGAGAAAAACCCCCTCCCAAAAAAAAAAAAAAAAAAAAAAAAGAAGCAAACAAACATAATAACAATAGTACTTTTTGGTCTAAGAACATCAGATGTTGGTGTTAAAATGCGCACTCTGAATGAATAGAGCCCCCAGACAGGCTTTGTGTGAGTAACATGGCTATTTATTCACCCGGGCACGGGTGGGATGAGTCCAAAAAGAGAGTCAGCAGAGGGCGGTGGGGTAGGAGTTGGTTTTGTAGGCTTGGAGTAGGCAGTGGAAAGTTACAGAAGTTACAGTTTAGGGCTTTTTTTTGCAAGCTGGGAGGGGGTTGTAGGGTTTGGAGTCAGGAGGTGGACCAACGTCAGTTACAAAGTCCAATTGCCTTATCAGTTGAGGTGTGAATAAGGAACAATAGAAGAATGTCTCAAGTTAATTAGGTGCTGCAGGGGCTGATCATTCTTCCCGTTTTCGTGGTCTTCCAGTTACTTCAGATTTTCTAGTTCCAGAAGGCCATCCAGAGGTGTACATGCGCGTCACAGGGGCCACCATGACATCTATGGCGCCATCAGTCAGCCTAAAAGACCTTACAGTTGGCGAGGCTGTGGAGAAAAGGGACAGCTTATACATGGCTGGTGGGAATGTAAATGAACACAACTTCTGTGGAAAACAGCATGGAGATGTCTCAAAGAGCTAAAGATAGATCTACCATTTGCTGCAGCAATCCCACTTCTGGGTATCTACGTGAAGGGAAAGAAACCACTATGTCAAAAAGATACCTGAGCTGTTGTGTGTGTTGCAGAGCTATTCACAATGGTTAAGATAAAGAATCGGCTGAAGTGCCCATCAAGGGATGATTGAATAAAGGAAATGTAGCATATGGCCGGGTGTTGTGACCCATGCCTGTAGTCCAAGCACTTTGGGAGGCTGAGGCAGGTGGATCGCTTTTATTCAGGAATTTGATATCAGCCTGGCCAACACACTGAGATTTCATCTCTATTTTTTTAAAAAAGAAAAACAAGTTTAAAAAAATTTTTTTAAAAAGAAAGAAAATGTGGTATACATATCACAGAACACATAAAAATGTGGTATACATATCACAGACATAAAAAATGATGAGATGTCTTTTGTAGCAATGTGGATGGAACTAGAGACCATTATTCAGTGAAATGTTCAGTGAAATGAGCCAGAAACACAAAGTCAAATGCTGCGTGTTCTCATTGGCGGGAGCTGAGCAAAGGGTACCCATGGGTGGAAAATAGACATTGGAGACTCCGAAAGGCAGGAAAGTGAGAAGAGCTGAGGGTTGAAATACTACACATGGGTACAGCATTCACTATTCAGGTGACGGGTTCACTAGAAGCCCAAACTTTACCATAGCGCAATATACGAATGTTAAGAAATCTGCACTCGTGCCCCCTAAATATCCAACAAAAAATTATTTTCAGAAATAGTACTTTTTGCTGGGCATGGTGGCTCACACCTGTAATCCCAGCACTTTGGGAGGCTGAGGTGGGTGAATCACCTAAAGTCAGGAGTTCAAGACCAGCCTGGCCAACATGGTGAAACCCACGTCTCTACTAAAAAAATACAAAAATGAGCTGGGTGTGGTGGCGTGTGCCTGTAATCCCAGCTACTCAGGAGGCTGAGGCAGGAGAATCACTTGAACCCGGGAGGTGGAGGCTGCAGTGAGCCGAGATTATTCCACTGCACTCCAGCCTGGAGGACAGAGTGAAACTCTGTCTCAACAACAAAAAAAATGCATTTTTAAAAAAGATGTAGAAATGATTTCCATCAAATAACAGTTATCAGGAAGACTCAGGGCGCAGCACAGTAAACACCAGTGAAGCCGGGTCAGACCTGCTTTCAGTTTCAGAGACCGTGTGTGACCTCAGAGGGACCGAGGCTTCACCCTTGGCTTTACCCTTTGGGAATGTCTGGCTCTCTCTGGAGTCTGTTTCCTATGGTGTAAAGGGTCCCTACTTTGCAGATCTTGTGGGATGATGAATCTAGCATGCCCAGCATGCTTTGTCACACAGTTGGAGTAAATAAACCGCTGTTTCATCCTCTCTCCATCCCTCTGTTCTGCCCCTATTTCCTGTGAATTTTCACATTCTTTATTTATCTTACTTCCGGTAGGTTTGGGCCAACAGCTTCACACTGACCTTGCCTGAAAATGCACTTTTCTTTCTTTCTCTTCCTTCCTTCCTTCCTTTCTTTCCTTCCTTCCTTCCTCTCCTTTCCTTCCTTCCTTCCTTGCTTCCTCTCCCTTCCTTCCTTCCTTCCTTCCTTCCTTCCTTCCTTCCTTCCTTCCTTCCTTCCTTCCCTCCTTCCTTCCCTCCTTCCTTCCTTCCCTCCTTCCTTCCTTCCTTCCCTCCTTCCTTCTTTCTTCCTTTCTTTCTTTCGAGATGGAGTCTCACTCTGTTGCCCATGCTGAGGTGAAATGGTGCAGTCTTGGCTCACTGCAACCTCTGCCTTCCAGAATCTCCTGCCTCAACCTCCCGAGTAGCTGGGACTGCAGGCATCCACCACCATGCCTAGCTAATTTTTGTATTTTTAGTAGAGATGGGGTTTCGCTATGTTGGCCAGGCTAGTCTTGAACTCCTGACTTCATGATCTGTCCACCTCAGTCTCCTAAAGTGCTGGGATTACAGGTATAAGCCACTGTACCCAACCTCAGATGCATTTCTTACCTAGAGTTTCTGGAAAGAATTCCAGTTGTTTTTCTATCCTGCTTTTTGACAATTGGAAATTTTGCATTTCTTTTTTTTTTTTTTTTGAGATGGAGTCTCGCTCTGTTGCCCAGGCTGGCATGCAGTGGTGTGATCTCGGTTCACTGCAGCCTCCACCTCCTGGGTTCAAGCACTTCTCTGCCTCAGCCTCCCAAATAGCTGGAATTATAGGCGCCTGCCACCACACCAGCCTAATTTTTTTTTTTTTTGTATTTTTAGCAGAGATGGGGTTTCACCATGTTAGCCAGGATGGTCTCGATCTCCTGACCTCATGATCCGCCAGCCTCAGCCTCCCAAAGTGCTGGGATTACAGGTGTGAGCCACTGCCCCTGGCAGGAAATTTTGAGTTTCAAGATATTTTACCTTTCCAAGGGGAGCTAAAAATAATATTTTCCTTTTCAATTTCTTATTTTTGGAGACAGGGTCTGTCTCTGTTACTTAGGCTGGAGTGCGGTGGCACAATCATGTCACAACTCACTGCAGCCTCAACCTACCAGGCTCAGGTAATCCTCCTACCTCAGCCTCCTGAGCAGCTGGGACCCACAGGTTCACACCACCATGCTCAGCTAAACTTTAATTTTTGTGTAGACATGGGGTCTCACTATGTTGCCCAAGCTGGTCTCTCACACTCCTGGCCTCAGGCAATCCTCCCGCCTCAGCCTCCCAAAGTGTTGGGATCATAGATGTGAGTCAGTGCCCCCAACCTCTTTTTTATTTCTAGACGTGCAGGGTTGCAAGCATTTCGTGACATGTATCTTAATCTCAACCACTGTAAGCCTAGTGAGCTGGAAGGAGATTAAGATGATAAAAAAAATTCTGGTATTTCATGATTATCTGATAAGAGGGAGACCCCAGAATGTGTGAGCTGGTGTACTGACTCACGTGATGAGGCATAATGCCTGCATATGCCTCATTTTACTGGTAGGATTAATTCCCTTGGCCAAGTTTTTAAAAGATATAGTAAGAAAATCACAGACCAGCCGGGCGCAGTGGCTCACACCTGTAATCCCTGCACTTTGAGAGGCTGAGGTGGACGGATCACCTGAGGTCAGAAGTTCAAGAGCAGCCTGGCCAACATGGTGAAACCCCATGTCTACTAAAAACTACAAATATTAGCCAGGTGTGGTGGCATGTGCCTGTAATCCCAGCTGCTTGAGAGGCTGAGACAGGAGAATCACTTGAACTTGAAAGGCAGAGGTTGCAGTGAGCTGAGAGCATGCCACTGCACTCCAGCCTCGGCGACAGAGAGAAACTCCGTCAAAAAAAGAAAGAAAGAAAAGAAAGAAGGAAAGAAAGAAAGAAAGGAAGGAAGGAAGAAAGAAGACAGACAGACTCGGGGATTCACATAAAGAATTTCTCTTTCTTTCTTTTTTTTTTACAGAGTCTCACTTTGACACCCAGGTTAGACTCAGCGGCATGATCTCAGTTCACTGCAACCTCTGCCTCCCAGGTTCATGTGATTCTCCTGCCTCAGTCTCCAGAGTAGCTGGGATTACAGGTGTATGCTACTGCACCTGGCTAATTTTGGCATTTTTAGTGGAGACGGGGTTTCACCACGTTGGCCAGGCTGGTCTCAAACTCCTGGCCTCAAGTGATCCGCCCACCTCAGCCTTCTAAAGTGCTTGGATTACAGGCGTGAGCCACCATGCCCAGCCAGGTTCCCATACTTTTGAGCTACTGTCCTTTTTCTGTTCCAGGGCCTCATCAGGACGCCTCACTGCAGGAGTTGCCGTGCCTCATTAGGCTCCTCTCGGCTGTGGTCATTCCTCAGACTGTTTTTTATGATGATTTTTTTTTACAGGTCTTGCTATGTTGTCCAGGCTAGTTTTGAACTCCTGGCCTTAAGTGATGATCATCCTGTCTCAGCCTCCCAAGTAGCTGGGATAAGAAGGACAGGCGACTGCACCTGCCTCCAACCTTTGTTGCTTTTCAGGAGTGCTGCTCATGTGTTTTGTAGAATGCTGCTCTATTAAGATTTGCCTGTTTTTCCCATGATTCAACTAGGGTTTGAGGTTTAGGAAGGTAAAGTGCTGTTCCATGTACTATAAGGATGAGTTCCCTCTGCTGATGCTCTCCTTGATCCTCTGGCGTGGGGTAGTGTTAATCGGGTTTCTCCACTCTCAACCAGGCTGGAGTGCGGTGGCTCAATTATTGCTCACTGCAGCCTTGAACTCCCAGGCTCAAGCAATCCTCCCGCCTCAACCTCCTGATTAGGTAGGACTACAGGTGCACGGCACCATGCCTGCGCTACGTCTGAAAAAGAAAGAAAAAGAAGGAAGGCAAGAGAGGGGGAATGAGAGAGAGAGAGAAAGAAAGAAGGAAGGAGAAAGAAAGAAAAAGAAAGAGAAAGAAAGAAAGAAGAAAGAAAGAAGGAAAGAAAGAAAGAAAAGAACAGCAGAATGAGAAATAGATGCATTGTGCAAGGGGAAAGAAAAGAAAAGGGCGGAAGGAAGGAAAGAAGGAAGGAGAGAAAGGGAAGAATGAGAAACAGATGTATCATGCAAGGGGAAAGATCTAGTTGTTTTGCTTAAAGAAAGGAAGTTGGTAAAGTGGAAATAAATTCAGATATTCTCTGGAAGTTTTTTTTTTTTTTTTCTAGACAGAGTCTCGTTCTTGTTGCCCAGACTGGAGTGCAATGGTGCGATCTCGGCTCACTGCAACCTCCGCCTCCCAGGTTCAAGCGATTCTCCTGCCTCAGCCTCCTGAGTAGCTGGGATTACAGGTATGGGCAACCTTGCCCAGCTAATTTTTGTATTTTTAGTAGAGACGGGGTTTCACCATGTTGGCCAGGATGGTCTCAAACTCCCAACCTTGTGATCTGCCCACCTCAGCCTCCCAAAGTGCTGGGATTACAGGCGTGAGCCACCGCGCCCAGCTGGAAGCTTTCAATAATAGACTTTAGAATCTTTTTTTCTCAAAACAGATATTGTAATAATTTTTTTTGTAAGGGGCCCATTTTCCATCTGACATCCTATAAAAAGCCAAGATTCTTGTGAGATGTATTTTTCCTAATGGGCTAAATTGATTTTCTTTTTTCTTTTAGAGATGAGGCTCTTTGTCTCCCAGGCTGTAGTTTAATGGTGAGATCATAGCTCACTGCAGCCTTGAACTCCTGGGGTCAAGGGATTCTCTCACCTTTTAGTTCAATTATTAAGTTGTTAAAAAACAAAAAACAGGCCAAGTATGGTGGCTCATGCCTGTAATCCCAGCACTTTGAAAGGCCGAGGCAGGTAGATCACAAGGTCAGGAGTTCAAGACCAGCCTGGCCAATATGATGAAACCCCGTTTCTGCTAAAAATACAAAAAATCAGCTGGGCCTGGTTGTGTGCACCTGTAGTCCCAGCTACTTGGGAGGCTGAGGTGGGAGAATTGCTTGAACCTAGGGCTGAGGTTGCAGTGAGCTGAGATCGTGCCACTGCTCTCCAGGTGAGCGACAGAGGAAGACTCTGTCTCAAAAAAACCCAAAAAACAAAATAAAAGGTTACCAGCTTCCAGCCGGGCCCAGTGGCTCAAGCCTGTAATCTCAACAGTTTGGGAGGCTGAGGCGGGTGGATCACTTGAGCCCTGGAGAGGCCAACATGGCGATACCCCATCTCTATTAAAAATACAAAGATTAGCTGGGCATAGTGGTGCGCACCTGTAATCCCAGCTACTTGGGAGGCTGAGGCAGGAGAATCGCTTGAACCGAGGAGGCAGAGGTTGCAGTGAGCCAAGATTGCATCACTGCTCTCCAGCCTGGTGACAGAGCAAGACTCTGTCTAGAAAAAAAAATGGTGAGTCTTAGGACTCAGGGTTTCTGTAAAAGGATTGCATCGCTTCTTCAAATGGAGAAGCTTGGTCCAGTGGCTGTGCATGGCGTCAGTGTCCTGGTAGATGTCAGAGCTGAGCCTTAGGTGCAAGGAGAACAGCTGCTGGGGGAGAGCTCTGAGCTCCGGACACCCTCACAGGCTGTCACATCACCTGGGCATGAGAGGATGACAGGCCACTGGGAAAGGGAATGAATGTTCAACACAATATGTTGATAATGGGATTGACGGTGTTTAGCAGTTTGCAGGGCAGGGGGTGAGGGGAAGTGAAAGCCAAATGTGAGGCCACGGTCTTGGTGACCAGAGCATCTGTCACATCCCCAAACCAGCAGCATGGCTCTTGAACTGGTTTCCATCCTGGTCCCCAGGGTCTCACACGTCACATGAGTGACAGGGCTGGGTGAGACCAGCGTTTCCAGAGAAGCCAAGCCCGCAGACCCGGCTTGCAGACACCTCTGAGAAGTCCCCGTGAGGATCCAAACTCCATCGTGTTATCTGCCATCATTTAAAGACCTCCCTCCCGCTTCAGCCCTGCCTCCACCTCCCTTTGGAGACAAACTTCTCCAGAGGCCGCTGTCTCCATTTCCCCATCCTGAGTGGAATCTCCACTCCCTGGCCATGGCTCCAAATGGAATGGATGCTCTTCCAGTCTCTTCTTTTTTTCTTATCCTTGAGACAGGGTCTTCCACTGTCACCCAGGCTGGAGTGCAGTGGTACGATCTCAGCTCACTGCAACCTCTGCCTCCTGGGCTCAAGTAATTCTCCCACCTCAGCCTCCCAAGTAGCTGGGACTACAGGCGTGTGCCACCATGTCCAGATAATTTTTATATTTTTTGTAGAGACAGGGTCTCACTATGCTGGCCAGGCTGGTCTTGCACTCCTGAGCTCAAGCATCTTCCCGCCTCAGCCTTCCAAAGTGCTGGGATTACATGTGTGAGCCACCATGCCTGTCCCAGTCTCCTCTTTTTTTTTTTTTTTTTTTTTTTTTCTGTGACGGAGTTTTGCTCTTGTTGCCCAGGCTGGATTGTGATGGCTCGATCTCGGCTCACCACAACCTCCACCTCCCGGGTTCAAGCAATTCTTTTGCCTCAGCCTCCTGAGTAGCTGGGATTATAGGCATGCACCACCACGCCCAGCTAATTTTGTGTTTTAAGTAGAGACGGGGTTTCTCCACATTGATCAGGCTGGTCTCAAACTCCCAACCTCAGGTGATCTGCCCGCCTCAGCCTTCCAAGTGCTGGGATTACAGATGTGAGCCACCGTGCCTGGCCAAAGTCTCCTCTTAAATGACCTGTCAATGTCACTTGGCAGCTGTGTCCCCTGGCTGCTCACCTCTCCTCCTCTCCTCCTCCCTCCCTGCTGTGTCCCCTGCGTTTCCCTGGCTGCGGCCTCATCTTCCTGCCCATTCCTTGGTAGCTTCCTCTCGGAGGTCAGGCGCTGGCCTCCTCTTCCCACGGCACCCTCTCCTCCCAGCTGACTTTCTCTGCATCCTCACATTCAGGTGCCATTTCCCATCAAGGCCCAAATAATAGACATCCCCAGACCCCTGATTTGGGCTCCAGCCTCACACCCCTGTTCCCTCCTCCGTTCCTCTGCCCTTCAGTCTCACACACCACGGCTTGCTCCTCCTCCCATTACTTTTACCTGCAGTCTGCGTCCTGCTGGTGCTCCTCAGTTCTCAGGCTGCCAGTGTGGGCGCTGTCCTCAGCATCCTCCACTCCTTCCTGCACAGACCACCTCACTCACCCGGCCTCCTGACTCCACTTCCGTAATCCACCTGCCAGCCTCACTCTGTCTCCCCCACCACCATGCAAAAAAAACAGCTTGTTTCCTTTCTTTCTTCTTCCTTCCTTCCTTCCTTCCTTCCTTCCTTCCTTCCTTCCTTCCTTCCTTCTTTCTTTCTTTCTTTCTTTCTTTCTTTTTCTTTCTTTCTCTCTCTCTCTTTCTTTCTTTCTTTTCTTCTTTTTCTTCCTTCCTTTCTTTCTTCTTTCTCCTTCCTTCCTTCCTTCTTTTTCTTTCTTTCTTTCGAGACAGTCTCGCTCTGTCGCCCAGGCTGGAGTGCAGTGGCACAATCTCGGCTCACTGCAACCTCTGCCTCACAGGTTCAAGAGATTCTCCTGTCTCAGCCTCCCAAGTAGCTGGGACTACAGGCACGCACCACCACGCCCGGCTAATTTTTGTATTTTTAGTAGAGACAGGGTTTTACCGTGTTGACAAGGATGGTCTCAATCTCCTGACCTCACGATCTGTCTGTCTCGGCCTCCCAAAGTGTTCTTTCTTTTTTTCTCATTCTTAGACATGGTCTCACTCTGTTGCCCAGGCTGGAGTGCAGTGATGCAATCATAGCTCACTGCAGCCTTTAATTCCTGGCTTCAAACCCATCCTCCTGCCTCAGCCTCCCCAGTAGCTGGGACTACAGGCACACACCATCATGCCCAGGTGTTTTTTTTTTTGGAGACTGAGTCTCACTGTGGTGCCCAAGCTCGTCTCCAGCTGCTGGCCTCAAGCAATTTTCCCATTTTGGTTTCCCAAAGCACTGGGATTACAGGTGGGGGCCACCACACTTGCCACTAAACTATTTTTTTCCTTTCTCTTTTCCTTTTATTTTGAGACAGGGTCTCACTCTGTTGCCCAGGCTGGAGTGCAGTGCCACAAACTCAGCTCATTTCAGCTTTGATCCTCCTGGTTAAGCAATCCTCCCACCTCAGCTTCCTGAGCAGCTGGAATTACAGGTGTGCACCAACACATCTGACTAATTTTTGTGTTTTTGTAGAGACGGGATCTCGCTGTGTTGCCCAGGCTGGTCTTGAACGCCTGAGCTCAAGCAATCCTCCCGCCACAGCCTCCCAAAGCACTGGGCTGACAGGCATGAGTCACCACACTCGGCGTGAAATTATTTCTTATAGTTCTGTAGTTTTCAGCAAAAACATCTCACAAGAAGCATAAAAAACAAAACAAACTAAAAACAATGCAAACCTTACTTGGATTATTGCAACTGATTTGTTTGCTTTAAGACAGCAAATCTTTTAGGAATATTGCCGCCTTGGACCACCTGGCCAGGGCATGGAGAATTTCCATGTGTAGGAATATCAGAATCACACAGATTGAAGGGCCAGCCTGAACTGATAAAGTGGTACATCATTTGTTTAAACTAACACCCACCAACTAAATTGGGCTAAAACTGAAGGGAAGACAGGACACCCGCTAAATGGGGAGCCTCAGGGCTCAGGGAGACAG
>NW_022437051.1:2071859-2120284 GCF_009761245.1 Sapajus apella
CAGGGAGACAGGACACCCGCTAAATGGGGAGCCTCAGGGCTCAGGGAAAGGGGTTTGAGACCAGCCTCGGGACATAATATGTCCCCATCTCTACCAAAAAAATAAAAACACATAAATAAATTTTATTTATTTATTTATTTTGAGACAGAGTCTCATTCTGTTGCCTAGGCTGGAGTGCATTGGAACGGTCTCACTGCAGCTCAGCTCACTGCAACCTCTGCTTCCCAGGTTCAAGTGATTCTCCTGCCTCAGCCTCCAGAGTAGCTGGAATTATAGGCACCCGCCTCCACGCCTGGCTAATTTTTTGTATTTTTGGTAGAGATGGGATTTCACCATATTGGCCAGGCTGATTTCAAACTCCTGACCTCAGGTGATCCAACCACCTTGGCCTCCCAAAGTGCTGGGATTACAGGCGTGAACCAGTGTGCCTGGCCTAAAATACATAAATAAAAAAAATTTTTTTGAGACGGAGTCTTGCTCTGTCGTCCAGTCTGGACTGCAGTGGTGCGATCTTGGCTCACTGCAACCTCTACCTCCTGGGTTCAAGCAGTTCTCTGCCTCAGCCTCCCGAGTGGCTGAGATTACAGGTGTATGCCACCATGCCTGGCTAATTTTTGTATTTTCAGTAGAGACAGGGTTTCACCATCTTGGCCAGGCTGGTCTTGAATTCCTGACCGAGTGATCTGCCCGTCTCGGCCTCCCAAAGTGCTGGGATTACAGGCATGAGCCACTGTGTCCCGCCATAAATTTTAAAATAAGTAAATGAATCAAAAGGGTGAGTGTGTTCAGGAGGGAGGCTGGGAGCAGGTGGAGGCTGACCAGTATCTGGGCACGGAGGCGGAGCCTGTTCACGGAGGACATCGATGGCTGCACGCACCCTCCCTGGGAGCCGGGAAGGGGCTCCGCCTTCGTCGTCATGGTCATCACCACCATCTCTCTGTCTGTTTCCTCAGTTGTAAAACGAAGATAACAGATCTACTTTGTTCCCCGGTTGGGTATTTTTAAGATGAATGGGTGATTATATTGGGTTTTCATGCATTTTGGTTTTTTGTTTGTTTTGTTTTGAGACAGAGTCTTGCTCTGTCATCCAGAGCACAGTACAGAGGCGCCCTCTCGGCTCACTGCAACCTCTGCCTCCCGGGTTCAAGAGGTTCTCCTGCCTCAGCCTCCCGAGGAGCTGGGATTACAGGCGCCCACCACGCTGGGCTAATGTTTGTATTTTTGGTAGAGACGGGGTTTCACCGTGTTGGCCAGGCTGGTCTCGAACTCCTGACCTCAGGTGATCCTCCCTTCTCGGCCTCACAGAATGCTGGGATTACAGACACGAACCATCATGCCCTGACTGATGCATTTTAAAATGAGATGTTCCAGGGACTAAAACTGTGCAGGGAAAAAGGAAAAATGAGTTCAGAAAAAGAGTTGACTGAGAACATCACTGAGGAGAATTTACCCTGCTGCTGCAGGCTACTGGGAACACAGACGAGCCCTGTACCGGCAGTGTCTGCATGGGCCAAAGTGGGAAATCGTCCGGCTTCGCTCTCTGCCGCCTTAACCATCTGCAGCTGACAAAGGGCTGGGGTTAGTCGAGGCTGCAACCACTGGGTGCCATCCACATGCTAACACTCCACACAGGCCAGCAGGAACTGCCCCGTCGTTCTGCCCATTGATCAAGAATATGGCAGTCAGGGCCACCACCACCTTGTCCCTACAGTGTGGGAAACTGCAGATCTATGAAACTTGGAAACTTTGCTCAGAGAATGTGCTTTGGGAAACTGCATTCCTCCCAGACGTCTCAGTCTCACACAGGAATGGCTGATCAAGTATTTAGAAGGTGCCGCTCTCTGCCTGGGATTCTCCAAGGAGCTACTGGAATAGTAAATGCCCTTTGGGCGGCTAGATTGTTTCAACTGAATCCCGGTCAAAAATGATACAGCAGGTGCCCTCTCTCCCTTCTCCAGCTCTCTCTGCCCTCAGTCGAGCCTTCCAGCCTTGGTCAGAGCAGAACTGCCCTGGGATTTGACGCTGGTTGGGGGGCAGCTGCTCAGTTTTGAGGAGCGCCAAATCTCTCTGCCCCCAGTCCCCAATCCACATCCCCATCAAATGTTGAGAGTTCCACTGTCAGAGATACAGTTGGGGCTGGGCATGGTGGCTCACTCCAGCATGCAATTCCAGCACTTTGGGAGGCCGAGGCGGGGGGATCACCTGATGTCAGGAGTTCAAGACCAGCCTGGCCAACATGGCAAAACCCTGTCTCTACTAAAAATACAAAAATTAGCTAGGTGTGGTGGCATGCAGCTGTAGTCCCAGCTACTTGGGAGGGTGACGCAGGAGAATCGCGTGAAGCTGGGAGGTGGAGGTCGCAGTGAGATGAGATCGCGTCATTGTACACCAGCCTGGGTGACAGAGCGAGATTCCATCTCAAAAAAAGAAAAGAAAAGAGAGGTGGTGCTGGGCTCCGTGCAGTGGCTCATGCCTACAGTTCCAGCACTTTCGACAGGCTAAGGCACAAGGATGGATTGAGCCCAGGAGTTTGAGACCAACCTGGGCACCATAGGGAGACCCCACCAAAAAAAAGAAAAAAAAAGCCAGGCATGATGGTGCACGCCTATAGTTCCAGCTAAACAGGAGGCTGAGGCAGGAGGGCGACTTGAGCCCGGGAGGTTGAGGCTGCTGTGAGCTGTGATTGAACCTCTGCATTCCAGCCTGGGCTACAGAGCGAGACACTGTCACAAAAGAAAGAAAGAAGAAGAAAAAAGTACAGTTGGCCCTCGAGCAACGTGAGGGTCGAGGTGGCAGCCCTTGTAGAGATGACTTCCCAAAACCTTAACTACCGACAGCCTACTGTTGACAGAAGCCTTACCCATAACATATACTGTCAATTAACCATGTTCAGTATAAATATTCCATACTATATTCACACAATAAAGTAAGCTAGAGGAAAGAACAGGTTATTGAGAAAATGTATTTACTATGAAGGTCTTTATCCTCATCATCCTCACGTTGAGTAGGCTGAAGGGGAGGAGGAAGAAGAGGAGGGGTTGGTCTTGCTGTCCCAGGGGTGGCAGAGGCGGAAGTGGTGGAGGGGGTGGGAGGGGAGGCAGGAGAGGCAGGTGCACTTAGTGCAACTGAGGGACTCTGTTAACTTCTCCTCCAGGGTCCACAGGGGGCGTGGTTTCAAAGGCAAAAACTTCCCAGCGCCATACCTCTACCCACCTTCCCATCCGGGAGCCTAGAGTTCTTTGTCTAACTTCCCTTTGTGTGGGAAGGTAAACAGCCCAGATGAGCTTCCTTTGTTTAAAAAGACCACCAAGGCCAGGCGCAGTGGCTCACACCTGTAATCCCAGCACTTTGGGAGGCTGAGGTGGGAGGATCACCTGAGGTCAGGGGTTCCAGACCAGCCTGGCCAACATGGTGAAACCGTCTCTATTAAAAAAAAAAAAAAAAAAAAAGAGAGAGACCGCCAAAAGCCTTGGAAGGAGGGGCTCTATTTCGAGCCAGGTAGCCAATCCAGCATCAGAGTCAAAGATCAATCACTCCAGAGGAAGTTTGGAAAAGCTCCTATCACTGGGGGTGAACTTATATGGGGCAGGAGTAACTCTGGTGTTAAATTCTCCCTACTCCCTTACCTATAGGATTTCCCTCTCTGGAATTCCCTCCCCCAGCGGCAGTGTGGGAGCCTTCTCTTTCTCTCTCTCTCTCTCTCTCTCTTTACCTGTGTGGACTCCATCTCTGGATCCCCTCCCACGACAGTGCACGCCCTCTCTCTTTCTCTCTCTCTCTCTCTCTCTATGTGTGTGTGTGTGTGTGCATATATATATATATATATATATATATATATATATATTTCTCTTTCTCTCTCTCTCTCTGCCTAATAAATCACTTTTCTGCAAAACTCTCTGGGTCCGACAGCTACTTGAACAAGCTCACCGTGCCACCAGGGCTCTCTCCCCATTCTTGGGTGAGTGAGGTCCAAGGACCTGGGAAAACACATCCGACTGGGGAACAGTGAGCGTCTTTGGAACACCCCTGCAACCTGTTCCTGTCCCCTGGTTACACAACTTTTATTGAAAAAAAAATCTGCATGTAAGTGGACCCCTGCAGTCCAAACCCATGTTGCTCAAGGGTCAACTGTATTTCTCTAGGGTTTCTTAGTGACACTGGAGAAGGTGCTTTAAAATGCCAGTATGGTCTAGGCATGGTGGCTCACACCTGTAATCCCAGCACTTTGGGAGGCTGAAGCAGGCAGATTATCTGAGATCAGGAGTTTGAGACCAGACTGGTCAACATGGTGAAACCCCGTTTCTACTAAAAATACAAAAATCAGCAGGTATGGTGGTGGGCATCTGTAATCCCGGCTACTTGAGAGGCTGAGGCAGGAGAATCATTTGAGCCTGGGAGGTGGAGGTTGCAGTGAGCTGAGCTCATGCCATTACACTCCAGCCTGGTGACAAGAGCCAGACTCTATATCAAAAAATATAAAATAAAGTAAAATAGATAAATAAGGACAGGTGCAGTGGCTCACTTTTGTAATCCCAGCACTTTGAAAGCCCACGGTGGGCAGATCACCTGAGGTCAGGAATTCAAGATCAGCCTGATCAACATGGAGAAACCTCATCTCAACTAAAAATACAAAAATTAGCTGGGCATGATGACGCATGCCTGTAATCCCAGCTACTCAGGAGGCTGAGGTAGGAGAATCGCTTGAACCTGGGAGGTGGAGGTTTCAGTGAGCCAAGAAAGTGCCATTGCACTCCAGCCTGGGCAATAAAAGCCAAACTCCGTCTCAAAAAATAATAATAATGATAATTATAATTAAAATAATAATTTAAAAAATACAGATGCCAGTATGTGGCCAAAGGAAGACTGTATTTTCACGCAGTTTGTGTTAGTCTAGATTCAGGGATGGCATTCACTGGCTGTCCCCTTGAGTAGCAGGGAAGGCACCAAGACCACCTACTTCCTGATGGGGGATGGAAGAGGCTTAGGCGCATAGACTCGCATGTGAAGTGCCAAAACAGAGACACACACAGCTCATTTTAGGGGAGAAGAGCTTATGGTGGTGGGGGTGCTCTCTGAGGATAATTTTCTCACTATGTTGCCTAGGGTCTCTAAAATCCAAAACACAGAACTGGGAAATTCCTGGAAAGGCCACAGTTGCTGTGATGTCATTCTCTGTTCGGAAGATTTCCACTGCTCATCTGTTTACTATCAAAAGTGTCATCTTGGGCTGGGCGTGGTGGCTCACACCTGTAATCCCAGCACTTTGGGAGGCTGAGGCAGGAGGATCACCTGAGCTCAGGAGTTCAAGACCAGCCTGGCCAACATGGTAAAACCCCGTCTCTGCTAAAAATGCCAAAATTAGCTGGGTAATTTTGAAGAAAGAAAGGAAGAAGGAAGGAAAGAAGGAAGGAAGGAAGGAAGGAAGGAAGGAGGGAAGGAAGGAAAGAAAGGAGGGAGGGAGGGGAGGAGGGTATGAGAGCTTATTTCTGGGCTCTGTAGTCTTTTAATTTTTTTAAATAATTTTTAATTTTTGCTTGCCATCCTTGTGCAGGGGCCATGCGACTCTTCTCTGTATCTTTCCAATTTTGGTGTGTATGCTGCCAAAATGGGCAATTCTGGGCTCTCCATTGTATTCTGTTAGTCTATATGTCTGTCTGTACGCCAGTATTACATAGTTTATTTGTATTTATTTGTGTGCATGTTACTGAAAGTTTATTAAATTTCAGTAAAGAGCTAACAAAATGCCTTTACTTTTAAATTGGACTTTTAAATTTCAAGAGCTACAGGCTTTGAAAAAATTGTTTCATATTTAAATAAAAATTCCTTTGTATTTCTATTTTCTTTCAGTTAGACTCCATTACAGGCTTGTTTTCAGAAGCTAAAAAGCAGAGGAGCTAAAAGAAAATTCCTTCCAGCCCCCTGACCTCTCTGCTACTCTTTTTTCTAGTGTTCACAATTTAATGTCTTCCTTCCACTCATTCTTGATACTCGTGAACACTGGAACAAAAACATCTGTCTCATTCGGCCTTCATGAGAAAAACCCAAACCTAGCTCCTTCTCACTATCTCTGCTGGGAAGACCAGGGTCCGAACACGGTCCTCTCTTGTTGGGGTTGGTGCAGTGGCTTCCTGTTATGAACTGAATTATGAACAAAATTCATATGCCCTAACTCCCGGTGTGACTGGATTTGCAGATGGTGCCTTTTAAGACGTGAAAGGAGATGATGATGGTGGAGCCCTGATCCAATACGGCTGCTGTCCTTGGAGAAGGAGGAGACGCAGGGTGCCCATGCAGGGAAAAGGCCACGTGAGGACACAGCACAAAGGTGGCCATGCACAAGCCAAGGAGAGAGGCCCCTGGAGAAACCGAACCAGCCGACACCTTGATCTGTGACTTCTAGTCTCAAGAACTGTAAGAACACAGATGTCTGTGGCTGAAGCTGCCCAGGCTGCCGTATCTGGTCATGGCAGCCCTCAAGTGGTACAGCTCCCAACAGGTCTGTCCTGCCCTTGCCCACAGTAATCTATTCTGACATAGAAGCTGGTGAGCCCTTTCTGTGATACTGAGCAGGTGAGGAAAAGAAAAAAAAAAGAAGCTGGGGAGCCTGCTGAGATGTGATCAGGGCGTGTCTCTCTTCTGTGTAAAGCTGCTGGCTTCCCCTTCGCCCAGCAGCAGCCCACACCCTGACACTGGCCACAGTGTCACTCAGCCTCTGCTCCCTCTCTGACCTTGTCTCCCACAGTCTCGCCTCCTCACCTGTGGCCTTTTTTGCTCTTTCTCGAACATTCCAAGCACAGTCCTGTCTTGGGGCCCTTGGCATTGCCCTCCTGCCCCAAACAGGCTCCCTCCAGAGAGCAGCGTGACTCCCTGCACGTTCTTCCTCCTCCTTCCGGGTGATCCTCAGTGTCCTCTTGCCAATCAGACACTCTTTCTTTTTTTTTTTTTGAGACAGAGTTTCGCTCTTGTCGCCCAGGCTGGCGTGCAATGGTGCGACCTCAGCTCACTGCAACTCCGCCTCCTGGGTTCAAGCGATTCTCCTGCCTCATCCTCCTGAGTAGCTGGGATTACAGGTATGTGCCATCATGCCTGGCTAATTTTATATTTTTAGTAGAGACAGGGTTTCTCCATGTTGGCCAGGCTGGTCTCAAACTCCTGACCTCAGGTGATCTGCCTGTCTCGGCCTCCCAAAATGCTGGGTTTATAGGTGTGAGCCGCCGTGCCTGGCCTCTTTTTTTTGTTGTTGTTTGTTTGTATTTTTGGAGTTGGAGTCTCGCTCTGTCACTCAGGCTGGAGTGCAGCAGCACAATCTTGGCTCACTGCAACCTCAGCGTCCCAGGTTCAAGCAATTCTCATACCTTAGCCTCTTGAGTAGCTGGGATTACAGGCGCCTGCCACCACACCCGTCTAATTTTTGTGTTTTTGGTAGAGACAGGGTTTCACCTGTTGGCCAGGCTGGACTTGAACTCCAGGCCTCAAATGATCCGCCTCAAATTCCTGACCTCAGGTGATCTGCTCGCCTTAGCTTCCCAAAGTGCTGGGATTACAGGAGTGAGCCACTGCACCTGGCCAGAATTTGTATACAAATTTTTTTTTTTTGAGACACTCTCGCTCTCAGGCTGGAGTACAGTGCTGCGATCTCAGCTCACTGCAACCACTGCCGCCTGGGTTCAAGCCTGCCTCCTGGATTCTCCGGCCTCAGCCTCCTGAGTAGCTGGGATTACAGGCATGTGCCACCACACCTGGCTAATTTTTGTATTTTTAGTGGAGACAGGGTTTCACCATGTTGGTCAGGATGGTATCAAAGTCCTGACCTTGTGATCTGCCCGCGTTGGCCTCCCAAAGTGCTGGGATTACAGGCATGAGCCACTGTGCCCGTCTGAGAATTTGCATAATTTTTATAAGAAAAAAAAATTCTTCAAATGAGGGTGACCATTTTGTTGTCCTCAGGACTGGATGCTATGTCAGGACAGGCAGATTCTGATCTTTTGTGCCTCTAAATCTTAGACAATAAATGGGTTTAAAAATGAGCTGAAATCACTGTGGGAAGGTCAGGACTTTGCCTGGGAGATCTTTGAGAGTTGGCTTGATGATTTTAAAATGTCTTCAGGCCGGGTGGGGCGGCTCACGCCTATAATTCTAGCACTTTGGGAAGCCAAGGCGGGCGGATCACCTGAGGTTGGGAGTTTGAGACCAGCCTGACCAACATGGAGAAACCCCATCTCTACTAAAAATACAAAATTAGCCGGGCACGGTGGCGCTCCCTGTAATCCCAGCTACTTGGGAGGCTGAGGCAGGAG
Source organism: Sapajus apella (assembly GCF_009761245.1). Lineage (NCBI taxonomy): Eukaryota > Metazoa > Chordata > Mammalia > Primates > Cebidae > Sapajus > Sapajus apella. The sequence goes on from NW_022437051.1 coordinate 2,080,157, forward strand.
AATCGCTTGAACCCGGGAGGTGGAGGTTGCGGTGAGCCCAGATCACACCATTGCACTCCAACCTGGGCAACAAGAGTGAAACTTCGTCTCAAAAAAATTAAAATAAATAAATAAAAATAAAATGTTTTCAGTTCTAGCTCTCTTGTCATTGCAATCCAGTTGAATCCGCCTAAGGTAACAGAAACATCCTCTTGATAGTTTCAGGCTCCAACATTCTTTATTTATTTAACCAAAATTTACTTATTTTCATGATTCTTTTCTTCTTCTGATCTACGTATTTTCTTCTTTGTTTTATTTATTTATTTGTTTATGTATTTATTTGAGACAGAATCTTGCTCTGTCACCCAAGCTGGAGTGCAGTGATGTGATCTCAGCTCACTGCAACCTCTATCTCCCAAGCTCCAGCGAGTCTTCTGCCTCAGCCTCCTGAGTAGCTGAGATTACGGGCGTGTGCAACCACGTCTGGCTAATTTCTTTGTACTTTTCGTAGGGATGGGGTTTCACCTTGATGGCCAGATTGGTCTTGAACTTCTGACCTGAGATGATCCACCCGTCTCAGCCTCCCAAAGTGTTGGGATTACAGGCATGAGCCACCGCACCTGGCCTTATTTATTTACTTTTGAGACAGGGTCTCACTCTGTTGCCCAGGCTGGAGTGCAGTGGTAGCACCATCATAGCTCACTGCAGTGTCTACCTCCCTGGGTTCAGGTGATCCCCTACCTCAGCCTCCTGCATAGCTGGGACTACAGGCACATGCCACCACTCTGGGCTAATTTTTCTACTTTCTGTAGAAAGGTGTCTTGCTATGTTGCCCAGGGTGGTTTTGAACCCCTGGGCCCAAGCATTCCTCCTGACTCAGCCTCCCAATGTGCTGGGATTACAGGTGTGAACCACCATGTCTGACCTCAGCCTGCTTCTTTATTGTTTATTGTCTGAATTTGTCTATTGAGTGAATGAATGAATTAATGAAATTTCTTGATGTTCTTCCTACCTGTAGGCATCCTCCTGCTATCTGATTTTATTCCAAAAGACCTCAGATGCGAAGCCTAAGGAGGCTGTTTGTGCAAAGAGTTAGAGACAAAGTCCTGGCTGCTTCTCAGAGGCTCAGGCTCATGAGCTTCAGTGGGGATTTAAGAGTCCGCGAGAGTCTCGGGACCCGGGACGTAGCGAAAGATAACAGGCCATGAAAACTGGTCCTTGTTACTCTGATCCTTATGTTCAAGTCAGACAAGCACAGGCCAACTGGCTGCTGTGCTCTCATCTCTCAATAGGGGATAACTATATGCGAATTGCATATCATTAACAAAAGTTGGTGCTGTGAATTGGGGTGCCAGCTGCCACTTGCCGTCATTAAAATGGAGTGTTATGGTATTACAATTCCGGTAAGTGCAAAACCGTCTCGCATCGAGTGGGAGCCCATGAAGAATGAATCTCATTAAACACAAGTACTTACTCAGATGGTTCCATCAAACTCCCTCAAATGCCACTTACTGCGCGCCTGGGAGATGCGGGTGGAAGCACACGCCCTTTGATGTGTGTCACAGAGTGGCAGCTGCCCCGAGCAGAACAAAGCTCCCGCTCCGTCATAGCTTCAGTGCAGATGGAAATGGAGGGAGGATGACACAGCTGTATTTCAGAACAGTGGGCATTTAGCAACATCCAAGGAGACAAATAATCCTCTTAAATTCATTAGTATCTTGATAAGACTGATTATGCAGCAGTGAGCGGTGAACGGCTCTGACTTCTCAGGAAAATGAAATGAGAAGAAACAGCAAAGGGGGGTGGCTCTTCCCTGGAGCAGCTGTGAAGTCCCCTCAGGAGGTGGTGAACCCCGGAGAGCAACTGATGGTACACAAAGGACAGCAGCTGAAAACGAGCCTCTGGGGGTCACCATCCCGAAGAGCCTCCAACCTGCCGGGCCCGGAAGGGCAGAGGAGAGGGCGCCCTGAGCTGAGCTGCCAGGTGACAGCTGCAGCCCCAGCAGACTCCACAGGGTCGTTTTTCAGGGCTGAAGCTGGAAGTGTGGATGGCAGCCCCAATGCAGCTGTTTGGGTAATACACACCATTTGTTAGCGCATCTGGTGTCAGTGATTCGGTTGCTATGGCACATATTTCATGTCAGTTGAGTATTAAGGATGAAGACGGTCGCCCACGGAGGCAGGGAGTGTGGAGAAAGAACCCACTTCTGTGCCAGTCGTGGGTCACGAGGTTAACATGCTTCTGCGGCTCCACTAAAAACTCTGCTAATTGAGGCACGGCTCTGGTCCGGGAATGTAGGAAGCTCTCCTCCTCTGGGGGTCACTGTATGATGTGGATACTTCATTTGACCACCTCCTTCTGGGGGTGACCCCACCCCAACTGCCTTTCCCAGGAGGCTGCCAAGTGCCAGGGCAGCTCTTCCCCAGAAGTGGATGTGGGTCATGTTTTTAATGTCAGTTGCCAGTAAGTTACTATTAACTCTGTGAAAAGAGCTTAGGTCATAGACATGAGATAATTTCATAAGAGGGTGCAATTCCATGAGAGTCAATAAACTCGAGATACGGTGATCAGACGAGGTTACCAGGCTACACATGGGCAAGGAGGGCTGTTTGAGGCTGAGTTTGGTAATATCAGTGCTTTGGGAGGCTGAGGCGGGAGGATCACTTGAGGCCAGGAGTTCAAGACCAGCTTGGACAACATAGCAAGATCCCATCTCTACAAAAAAAATTTTTTTTAATGAGCTGGGTTTGGCGGTGTGCACCCGTAGTCCCTTCCAGCTACTTGGGAGGCTGAGAAGGGAGGATCTTTTGAGTACAGTTCAAGGCTGCAGTGAGCTATGGTGGTGCCATTGCACTCCAGCCTGGGCAAGAGAGTGAGACTCTGTCTCTAAAAGCAAAAAACAACAAAAAACAAAAAAGCTAACTTAATACAAATAAATGCTGTGTGAATATTGTTTGTTAGGGAATAATGACAAGGAAAGAAAAGCCTATGCATGTTTAGTACAGACGCAAATTTTTTCCTAATATTTTTCAAACTCCTGAGTGCAACTGACCCGCCTGCCTCAGCAGTGGTACAGTCTCGGCTCACTGCAACCTCCTCTCCCAGGTTCAAGTGATTCTCCTGCCTCAGCCTCTCAAATAGATGGGACTACAGGTGTGTGCCACCAGGCCCGGCTAATTTATGTATTTTTAGGAGAAATCGGGTTTCACCATGTTGACCAGGCTGGTCTCAAACTCCTGACCTCAGGTGATCCACCTGCCTTGGCCTCCCAAAGTTCTGCAATTACAGGAGTGAGCCACTGCACCCTGCCCTTTCATATATATATATATATATTTTTTTTTTTTTCTTTTTCTTTTTCTTTTTCTTTTTTTTTTTGAGATAGAGTCTCACTCTGACACCCAGGCTGGAGTGCAGTGGTGCGATCTCGGCTCATTGCAACCTCCGCCTCCGGTTCAAGCGATTCTCCTGTCTCAGCCTCCCAAGTAGCTCAGATTACAGGTGGGTGCCACCATGCCTGGCTAAGTTTTGTATTTTTAGTAGAGATGGGGTTTCACCATGTTGGTCAGGCTGGTATCAACCTCCTGACCTCGTGATCTGCCCGCCTCGGCCTCCCAAAGTGCTGTGATTACAGGGTAAGCCACCGTACCCGGCCCCTAATATTTTTGATTGGTGGTTGATTGAATCCAGGGATGTGAATCCACCGATATAGAGGGCATAACTTCCTGCACTTTGCTTCTGTCTGGTATTTATGAGTTACGAGGATAAGAACTGGATTTTTAAAGAATATCTTTGAGGGGCAAAGAAGGCTTTGGACTAACACTCCCTTTGGATCCCTGTGGAATCTAACTTCAGCATTTAGGAGGAAAAGAAGGCTGGGTGCAAAGAAGGCTGGGTGCGGTGGCTCACACGTGTCATTTCAGCATAGGAGGACTGCTTGAGGCCCAAAGTTCAAGACCAGCCTAGACAACATAACGGGACCCCCATCTCTATAAAAACAACTAATTTTTAAAAAAAGGAAATGAAATTCTTGACGTTAATTCCAAGCTCTCCATACAAACATAACACTTTGCCAAAGCAATTTGCATGTTAACAAGGGAGAATTCCATATTAACATATGATATTGACTCACGGGGCTGACGGAGAGAAAGACTGTATAGGAGCAGCCACAGAGCCTCCTGGTCATCTGGGTCCAGGTTTCTCAGCTCCAGGCTCTTAGTGTATTCAGTCATTGACATATTTGTGAGCAAATGGTGTGTGGGCTTATGTCAGGCAAACACATGTGAATGAGTCAGAAGCACTTCTTCAAAAATCCAAGCTGTTCGTGAAATCAAGAAATTAAACACAGGCAGAAACATCAACACTGCTGCTCAGAGGCAATCTTCAGACAGCTCTAATGTGGAATGAATAAACTTAGATGCTGAGTCCTGAAATCCTCAGTCTGTCCCTGTTTTCTTTCTTACGTTGCAGTATTGAAACTCAGAACATGTCACTCTGCTCAACAAGTTGATTTTGACTAACAGTTTCAGTGTCTGAACAGAAGTGGGCCAAGCTGAAAAAAAATCAGATTTCATTCTGGGTGCGATGGCTCATGCCTGTAATCCCAACACTTTGGGAGGCCGAGGCAGGCGGATCACAAGGTCAGGAGACAGAGACTGTGCTGGATAACACAGTGAAACCCCATCTGTACTAAAAATACAAAAAATGAACCAGGTGTGGTGGCATGCGCCTATAGTCCCAGCTACTCGGGAGGCTGAGGCAGGAGAATCGCTTGAACCTGGGAGGCGGAGGTTGCAGTGGGCTGACATTGCACCACTGCACTCCAGCCTGGACAACAGAGTAAGACTCCATCTGAAAAAAGAAAGAGAGAGAGAGAGAGAGACAGAGAGAGAGAGAGAGAAATAAATAAATCAGATTTAAATTTAAAGTAAAGATGCTACTTGTTATGTGGACATGATGATTTCCAGGTAGTATCTCTCTCTGCCATCAAATGTAACTTTGGCCGGGTATGGTGACTCACATCTGTAATCCCAACACTTTGGGAGGCCAAGGTATGAGAATCACTTGAGGCCAGGAGTTCAAGATCAGCCTGGGTAACATGGTGAGACCCTGTCTCTACAAAAAATTAAAAACTAGCCAGGCATGGTGACTAGAGCCTGTAGGCCCAGCTATATAGGAGGCTGAGGTGGAGGCTCACTTGAGCCCAGGAGGTTGAGGGTGCAGTCAGCCAGGATCATACCTCTATGCTCCAGCCTGGGCGACAAACTGAGACCCTGTCTCTAAAAAAAAAGCTATTTCTGACCTACCTGGACTGTCCAAAGGAAAAACTGTCTACAGGTTTATAGGCTGCAGTTATTAAATTCTGCCTTTAAGAATCCGAACGCATATGACATAATAAGCCTGCTGAGTGAAAGTCTCTGTAGGAATCCTGGCATTCAGCTGCAGTAGGAAATAACTCACTTCATATCTTCTGAATTTCTGCTTTCTTTAAAAGGTACTTCTTCCACATCTTCTCTCCTTGCGAGGTGATCATATGTTGATATAGAAATTAATTCGCCATCTAAGACCGATCTTTGCTTTTTGTGTAGAACACCCCCAAAATTCTGAGGGCTTCCTTTCTCGACTTACAGTTGCTTCAGGTGGAAATTACTTGAGCTTCTGATTTTGCTTCCATCATTACCCACCTCTTACTAGACCGTTTTCCATGCTGATGTAATTTGTGTTCCTAAGAATCAGTTGTATCCTGTTTCCATGGATAACTAGTTTTTAGAATGGAAAAGAATGTGTAGAAACGACTCATAAGCTTTTGTCTTTTTCAAACAGCACTGATTATTATGGTTAATGACAATGTATTATATATTTGAAATTGCTAAAAGAGTAGATTTTAAATGTTCTCACCACAAAAAAGATGCGTATGTAAGGAAATTGATATGTTAATTTGCTTTAGTCATTCCATCAGTGTTCATATATGCAAACATCATCTTGTACACCGTAACTACATACAATTGTTGTTTATCAATTAGAAAAAAAAAATGTAGGCTGGGTGCGATGGCTCATTCCTGTAACTCCAGCACTTTGGGAGGCCGAGGTGAGTGGATCACCTGAAGTCAGGAGTTCGAGACCAGCCTGGCCAACATGGTGAAATCCCGTCTCTACTAAAAATACAAAACATTAGCACGATGTGGTGGTGCATGCCTGTAATCCCACCTACTGTGAAGGCTGAGGGAGGAGAATCACTTGAACCCGGGACGCAGAGGTTGCAGTGAGCTGAGATCACACCATTATACTCCAGCCTGGGAGACAGAGTGAGACTCTGTCTCAAAAAAAAAAAAGAATGTGATTGGCCAAGGGAGGACTAATTGTGAGATTTGCTTCTTCTGGGCTCAGAGTCGTTTGCACCTCAGAGTGTTCATGGCGGACTGGGCGAGAAGATCCTTAGGAAATGAAGGTTTTTCCTGCATATTCTTTATGAGGAAAAGTAAAACAAGTTCTCAGCCCAGCATAGGAGGCAAGTAGATATCATTAAATCATTAGTACGTGACTTTCCTGAACATGTTAGTACTATTTCTCTAGATAGTATACTGCTTTTTGATTCAACTTACAAGATGCTTATGGAAATAGTTAGCATTTGAACTACATGATCACCTACTCAAAAGGATCAACAAAATTGGTTTAGGTGGCCAGGAACATCTTCCGTGTGCAATTTCTCTCTTCTTTTTCTTTTTTCTTCTGAGACAGAGTCTTGCTCTGTTGCCTGAGCTGGAGTGCAGTGGCGCAATCTCGGCTCACTGCAACCTCTGCATCCCGGGTTCAAGTGATTCTCCTCCCTCAGCCTTCACAGTAGGTGGGATTACAGGCGCATGCCACCACGCCCGGCTGATTTTTTTATATTTTTAGTAGAGACGGGGTTTCACTGTGTTGGCCAGGATGGTCTCGATCTCTTGACCTCGTGATCCGCCCGCCTTGGCTTCCCAAAGTGCTGGGATTACAGGCGTGAGCCACCGTGCCCGGCCTCTTTGCTTTTCTTTCTTTCTCTTTGCTCCCTTCCTTCCTTCCCTTTTTTCCTCCCTCTTTCTTTCTTTCCCTTCCTTCTTTCCTCCTTCCCTTCCCCTCCCCCTTCCTTCCTCCCTCCCTCCTTCCCTCCCTTCCTTCCTTCCTTCCTTCCTTCCAACAGGGTCTCACTGTCACCCAGGCTGGAGTGTGCTGGTGCAATCATAGCTCACCACAGCCTAGAGCTTCTGCGCTCACATGAACCTCCTGCCTTAGCCTCCGTGTCTGTCTAATTTTAAATTTGTAGAGATCTGATCTCACCATGTTGCACAGGCTGGTCTCAAACTCCTAGACTCAGCAGTCCTCTGTCCTCAGCCTCCCAAAGCACTGGGATTACAGGCATCAGCCATCACGCTTGGCCAACCATGTGAGCTTCTTTATCATGCTAGAGTAATTTGGCCATATGGAGGCTAATTTGAAAATACATCAAGTTTAAGCTATGAGATGATAATTTTTAATTAACAAGAGAAACGAGTTGTTCTTTCTTTTTTCCAAATTATCCCACAAGCCAATCCCTCACATGAGGCCAGGTGGTCGGCTGTCAGGGACGAAGGCCCACTAATGAAAAGCTGATGTTCTAGACTTCCAGGCTATGGCTGGTGACGACAATGTCTAACCCTGCCCTAAGATTCCGTCTACAGAGTTAATTAAATGTTAGCCAGTCTCACTTGGGAAATAACAGCTCACACTCACAACCTGCGGAATCAGAAAATGTGTACAAATCACACATCCAATAAGGGGCTTGTATCCTGAATATATGAAGAACCCTTACATCTCAACAATAAAAGAGGGCTGCGTGTTATTTCAAAGAGCTGGAAAGAAACTTTTTTTTTTTTTGAGATGGCATTTCACTCTTGTCACCCAGGCAGGAGTGCAATGGCGCGATCTTGGCTCACTGCAACCTCTGCCTCCTGGATTCAAGCAATTCTCCTGCCTCAGCCTCCCAAATAGCTCAGAATACAGGCGTCTGCCACCATGCCCAGCTAAATTTTTGTATTTTTTGTAGAGACAGGGTTTCACCATGTTGGCCAGGCTGATCTCGAACTCCTGACTTCAGGTGATCCACCCGCCTCAGCCTCCCAGAGTGCTGGGATTACAGGAGTGAGGCATCTTGCCCGGCTGGACAGAAACTTCTGAAGTGGAAGCATCAAGTTAGCCTTCTCGACCATCCCCTTTTCTAGGAGCTTGTATTTGTCATGCCTCTTTGCCATGGTTCAAATCCAGACATTATATGGATCCTACCACTTTGTGGCATAGGGCAGAGCTCACCAAGTCCCTTCTGGCTGGGGCAGGCCTGCAGTGGGGGATTTGGGACTCTGGGGGTGACGGGAGAGCTGGGGAGGCCAGGATGGGCACGTTCCGGCAGTTCTTTCTGCAGAGTGGGAGCTCCCACAGCTGGCGCTGGATGCTTCGGTCCAGGATTCCAGGATGGGCTGCGCAGAACACCACCCGCTCACATTTCATTTAAAAGGTAAGGTAACATCTTACCTTCCCAGAATATCCTCCTCACATTGCACTACCTTGTGCTATTTTTGTCTTTTCATTTGTTGGCTTAGACATGGTCTTGCTCTGTCACTCAGGCTGGAGTGCAATGACGCGGTCTCGGCTCACTGCCGCCTCAACCTCCCTGATCAAGTGATCCTTCCACCCCAGCCTCCTGAGTAGCGGGGAATGCAAACACGTACCACCACACCTGGCTAATTTTTAAATTTCTTGAAGAAAGGGGGGTCTCACCATGTTGTTCAGGCTGGTCTCAAACTCCTAGGCTCAAGCAATCCTCCTGCCTCGGGTCCCAAAGTGCTGGGATTACAGGTGTGAGCCACTGTGCCCGGCCTCGTGCTATTTTTGAGTTAGGCTGTTGATGCAAAGTCAGCTGATAACTGTTTTCTGTTTCCTGATGATGCTGTGGATGCTCCATTCTGCTCATTTTCTGTCTCCAGAGATGATGTTTACAGAGCAAGTGCTGGTCACTTGGCAGACGCTCAGTAAACACAGATTGATTGATTGACTGACTGGTTGGTTGACTGATTATGGGCTCCCTGCTCTCTGCTTAGGTCAGGGCGGCAGAGCTAACAGTAAATGCAACCATCTGAGGCAGAGGGACGACGGGGGCGGTGACGGGGCGGGGGGGGGGCAGTGCGGAGTGTGCTTTGTAAATTTGGGGAGTGGGTTCTCCTGCAACTGGCTTAAAGGTCTAGAAAACCAGCCAGGCACAGTAGCCCATGACTGTAATCCCAGCACCTTGGGAGGCTGAGGTGGGCAGATCACCTAAGGTCAGGAGTTCAAGATCAGCCTGGCCAACATGGTGAATACAAAAAAATTAGCCAGCCCTGGTGGTATGCACCTGTAATCTCAGCTACTTGGGAGGCTGAGGAAGGAGAATTACTTGAACCAGGGGACAAAGGTTGCAGTGAGCCAAGATCTCGTCATTGCACTCCAGCCTGGGCGACAGAGTGAAACTCAGTCTCCAAAAAAAAAAAAAAGAAAATGCCGGGCGTGGCGGCGCATGCCTGTAGTCCCAGCTACTCAGAAGGCTGAGGTGGGGGGATCGCTTGAGCCCAGGAGTTCTGGGCTGTAGTGTGCTATGCCGATCGGGTGTCTGCACTAAGTTCGGCATCAATATGGTGACCTCCCGGGCGCGGGGGACCACCAGTTTGCCTAAGGAGGCGTGAACCAGCCCAGGTCAGAAATGGAGCAGGTCAAAACTCCCATGCTGATCAGTAGTGGGATCACAACTGTGAATAGCCACTGCACTGCAGCCTGGGCAACATAGCGAGACCTGTCTCTTAAAAAAAAAAAAAAAAAGTAGGGGGGTCAGAAAACCACTTCATTGGCTGGGCGCGGTGGCTCACGCCTATAATCCCAGCACTTTGGGAGGCTGAGGTGGGCGGATCACTTGAGGTCAGGAGTTCGAGATCAGCCTGGCCAACACGGTTGACAACAAATGCAACATGCCATTATTCTGACTTGATACAGAAAGTTTCCAAAGTGATAAAGTTGGAAATCGTACATGCATATGCACACAAGTGCACACTCACACATACACACTGCAACATGGTGAAACCCTGTCTCTACTAAAAATACAAAAATTAGCTGGGGGTGGTGGCAGGCACCTGCAATCCCAGCTATTCAGAAGGCTGAGGCAGGAGAATCACTTGAACCCAGGAGGCAGAGGTTGCAGTGAGCCGAGATCACGCCACTGCACTCCAGCCTAGGTGACAAGTGAAACTGTCTCAAAACAAGCAAACAAACAAAAACGAAAACCACTTCATCTAAGAGATTCAGCTCTGAGTGACGAAGGGCTGTATGATTAAGACCAGAGGGGCATCAAAACACCCACAACTTTGGGATTAAAAAGTCATGGGGTTGGTGGGGGCGGGGCAGGAGAGTTCATTTGTAGCCGTTCCCAGGCTGCTCTGCAATTTTTTGTGGCTCAGGGCCATGTGCCGACAAAGAAAAACAAGTGTTATGAGGGCTGCTGGTTTCTGGCTGAATTCACTAGTCAGAAATACGGCCAATATTTTCCCCCATGAGCTTCACAGTCTCTACTACAAAGAGGCTAGCAGATTCATGCATTTGTACTGCACTGAGAAAATATAACTCCACTGGTATTCTTGAACTTGCAGTGTTTATCTTTAGGTTTAATGTTAAACATGGAGATACGAATTGCACTGTAAGTCAGAGACATTTTAGCTGCCATCCCTGCAGTTAGAGCTGACTCAGCAGATGTATGGTTTTTGATTTACTGTGCCTGGCAAAAGTTATTATACCGAGGCACGTTCTTTATTATAAACTTTTCTTTTATAATAACAGACAATGGCCAGGCTAATTGCTAAATTAAGCTCACCCCTAGTCAAACTCAGCTGTTTGATTTAAAAGGTTATTGATCATTAATATTTTTACAAGTGTTTAACCAGACTAGTAAGTACTCTTAAAATGGAAATTTTGTGACAACCACACTCTTTGCCTGATAAGTAAAAATATGTCCTGCGAAGCCCCACCCACTACCCACAAAAAGAAAAATTATAGCATATACATATATACACACACATCTCCTTTCAGCTGAAATCTTATAATTTGTTACATATGATTATAGAAGAAGAAAATGGTTCAGGCTCTGATGAAATTTTAGCAATAAAGTATGTTAGGGTGGCTTGTAGTATGTTTAAACAAAGCTTGAAAGACAATCGCTCTGCCCTGATAGGTCATAAATGTAACACACACCCTTGGTCTGCTGTGGTGGCTCTCCCTGCAATCCCAGCACTTTGGGAGGCTAGGGCGGGGGGCGGGTCACCTGAGGTTGGGAATTTGAGATCAGCCTGGCCAATACAGTGAAACCCTGTCTCTACTAAACATACAAAAATTAGCCGGGCATGGTGGTGGGTGCTTGTAATTCCAGCTATTCTCAGGAGGCTGAGGCAAGAGAATCGCTTGAACTCGGGAGGTGGAGGTTGCAGTGAGCAGAGATCGAGCCACTGCACTCCAGCCTGGGCAACAGAGTGAGACTCTGTCTCAAAAAAAAAAAAAAAAAAAAAAAAAAAAAAAAAAAAAGGAAAGAAAGAAACACACACACCCTATTTTGTATTTTCAAATGAATAAAATTTGGATGCAAAGGACTTCACCTTGAAGAGACAAGGCCTTTTTTAGTTATGAAAGATGTGGTCCTTTGCCAGGAGATTTCAAAATCCATGCCACATATAACTGAAAAACATGAAGGCTTAATTGGCCGGCTTTCCTTATGTGATAATAAAACGATCTGTTCTCTTAACCTCTCATTTTTATGCTTGGCAGGAATGTGACTGTACTCAAACCAAAAAGACATCTGCTAGCAATTTGCAGTCTCAGAGTGGCCCGCGGTTTTATGGAGCTCCATCTGAAACTCTGATTCACTTTTGAAAAAGTTAGTTAATGCAAGTGGGGGCGAGGGCAGTGGCTCCTTGCTGTGGGGATTGGCGGAGGAGTCATTTCTGCCAGCCTGGGTTAGAGTTGTGTGCTCTGCATCCCAGGGTTTGTCCTGATGAACTCAGGTTTTTTGGGCTGCCTCTGAGTGAGGGGTGGTAGATGGGAGGCGCCTGTGTTGGGCCTGAGATTTGGTGCTGAGAATTCGGTCTCCTGTATAGTAGTTCTACATTTTTTTTTTTTTTTTTTAGATGGAGTCTTGCACTGTTGCCAGGCTGGAGTGCAATGGTGTGATCACTGTTGCCTGGCCTGGAGTTCAGTGGCACGTTCTCGGCTCACTGAAACCTCCACCTCCCGGGTTCAAGCGATTCTCCTGCCTCAGCCTCCTGAGTAGCTGGGATTATAGGTGCCTGTCACCACACCTGGCTAATTTTTTTGTATTTTTAGTAGAGACAGGGTTTCACTATGTTGGCCAGGCTGGTCTCGAACTCCTGACCTGATGACCTGCCCGCCTTGGCCTCCCAAAGTGCTGGGATTACAGGCATAAGCCACCGCGCCCGACCCCTACTTTTAATTTAATTCAATTTTTACTCCTGTCTTACTCTGACAGATGGGTATAACCTGACTTGATACAGAAAATTTCCACACTCATAAAATTGGAAACCATACATGCATTTGCACACAAGTGCACACACACACACATGCACATGTATGCACGCTCACACAGGCACACTGCAATTGAGGGAAAAACAGCCCAAACCTTGGCCTTACACAGAGGGGCTTCCAATCCAGTTCAGTCACTCAGAGCTCTGTGACCTTAGGGAAATTAATTAACATTCTCATTTCCTTATTTAGAAAATGAACATCATAAAGCCTGCTTTGATGGAGATGACATGATATAGGCCATGTTCCTGGAACAGAGGGCAGTATTATTTTATATGGCTGGCGGGCTTCTTCCTCCTGTCCCCCACTTTACGCTATCTAACGGAAGATCTATTTTAGGTCCTGATGTTTGCACAGACCCATTCAGAGGATAGATTTGGAAATCTGGACAGATTTTCTTTTTCCTGTTGCCAGAAGGAAAACAAATGGCAAGCCTGTTTCAGGTCTCACTAGTGGAGCAGTTTCCTCTCCGCCTAAATATCTGCACGGGCCTACAGTGGAAAGAGTTGAGCTTAGGCTGGGTGAGATTGGGAGTGTTACTTAATTGCTTGAATTTGAGTTTGTTCAGATAGAAACCAAAGAGATGAATATCTACCCTGCAGGATAAATAATACCCTACCCACATGATAAATAATATACGTAATGCAAATGGTGGTTGCTTTTCACTCTCATATTGCCTACTATTTCTTCTTCTCTTTCTTTTGTTTTGCATTAGGAATTCAATGTGGCATTGCTTAATATGTCCAAGGACTGTCACGAATACCCCAGAGGATGCCGCCCAGAGAAGAGAGGGCAAACTAATTATTGGAAATATGGGTGACCTCAACAATGAAGCAAAATACGATTCAGCCAGACATACGGTAGTTTTCTAGGAACAAATATTTCCAAATCATTGCACGATCTACCTTTTTTTTATTTTAACCTACTCTATGCGTAGACAGGAAATTAAAATTCTGATCCATATTCCTCATCCCCAGTCATCTGTATTTTCAGGAAATACAGATACATGATAATAAGTGGATCATTGCGGCAATGAAAAATAGATTCTGGGCTGGGTGCAGTGGCTCACGTCTCTAATACCAGCACTTTGGGAGGCTGAAGCAGGCAGATCACTTGAGGTAAGGAGTTCAAGACCAGCCTGGCCAACATGATGAAACACTGTCTCTACTAAAAATACAAAAAATTAGCCAGGCATGGTGGTGTGTGTCTGTAGTCTCAGCTACTTGGGAGACTGAGGCAGGAGAATCACTTGAACCCTGGAGGCAGAGGTTGCAGTGAGTGAGCTGCGATTGTGCCACTGCACTCCAGCCTGGGCAGAGCTGGAGACTGTCTCAAAAAAAAAAAAAAAAAAAAAAAAAAAAGATTCCTGCTAGGAGCTATAGCTCATGCCTGTAATCCCAACACTTTGGCAGGACGAGGTGGGAAGATTGCTTGGGCCCAGGAGTTGGAGACCAGCCTGGACAACATAGTGAGACCCCATTTCTACAGAAAATAAGGGAAATCAGTTGGGGATGGTGGCATGTGCCTGTAGGTCCATAAGGAGGCTAAGGTGGGAGGATTGCTGGAGCCCAGGATGTCACGGCTGCAGGAAACTGTAATCGCACCACGGCACTCCAGTCTGGGTGACAGAGCAAGACTCTGTTTTAATTATAAAAAGTAAACTAAAATAAAATAAAGGACTCCTGGGCTAAATATCTATTGTTGTAGGATTATTTGATGTTGTTAAGTTTTACCATCCTTGCTCCTATTTTATGGGTTTTATAAATACAGGACAAAACAAAGTTATTTCTCAGGAGTCAGCAGTGTGCAAGAGAAAGATGGGGGAGGACTCTCTTTCTGGACAGCTTGTTGGTTCAAGTGAGGCATTGAGTCCCACCTCCAGCCCCTGCCTACTCAGGAACTGCCTCTGTGCCCACAAGGAGCTACTGAGACCCGTTTTTTGGCCTGGGGACACTTGCTTTTTTTTTTTTTTTTTTAATAGCGACAATCTTTGGCCGTGTTGCTCAGGCTGGTCTCGAACTCCTGGACTGGAATGATACACCCGCCTTGGCCTCCTGAAATGCTGGGATTACAGGCGTGAGCCAGCGCTTCCGTCCAGGACACTTTTTCCTGATAGGACCCAGAAGTTCAGCCATACCTAATTTCTATCCAGGCCTCTCACTACCGAAGAGGTTATGAGAACAAAATTGGTAGCTAAAATCACTTCTTTTTTTTTTTTTTTTTTTTGAGACAGAGTCACGCTCTGTTGCCAGGTGCCAGGCACCAGACTGGAGTGCAGTGGTACCATCTCGGCTTACTGTAACCTCCGCCTCCTGGGTTCAAGCAATTCTCCTGCCTCAGCCTCCCAGGTAGCTGGAACTACAGGCGCACGCCACCATACCCAGCTAATTTTTTTGTATTTTTAGTAGAGACGGGGTTTCACCATGTTGGCCAGGATGGTATCAATCTCTTGACCTCATGATCTGCCCGCCTCGGCCTCCCAAAGTGCTGGGATTACAGGCTTGAGCCACCGCACCCCGCTCTAAAATCACTTCTGAGTGCCAGCAAAATCTCTCCAAATTCATTTGTTTCCCTAAATTTTCAACCCATACAAGACCCAATAAAAGGGATCCTAGGTTAAGTTCCCGTAGAGGGATATTTGCCAGTTCTTATCATCACCAACATGAAAACAAATTCTCGAATACATTTGTTATCCTTTTACAGTAAAACCATAAACATTCTACATCTACGGACGTGACTTTTCATTTTCATCGTTGCTGTCTCCACTGCTCCGTTACTCTTCTCCCTTTCTTGGCCTCTTACCTTTCTCCTCTCTTCATTTTAGCTTGACTTCCTTTGCTCCTTCTGCTCCATCCTTCTATTCCAATCAAACGCCCCGAACTCCTCAGGGCCTCACACTAAGCCTGGGCAACGCAGCAAGACCCTATCTGTGAAAAAAAAGAAAGAAAGAAAGAAAGAAATTGAAAAACTACTTGGAAATGATGGCAAGCCCCCATGGTCCCAGCTACTCAGGAGACTGAGATGGGAGGATCCCTTGAGGCCAGGAGTTCAAGGCTGCGGTGAGCTGTGATTGCACCACTGCACTTCCCGAGTGACAGAATGAGACCCTGTCTCAAAACAATCCCACAAAAACATAAAACAAAACTACCCCCAACTGTGGCCACAGCCCGGGCGCTCACTGGAGCCCCCATCCACTCCCAGGCCACCCTCACTCTGGCTGCAGAGCTGCCGTATCCCTGTCTCCTTAGTCCATTTCCTGTTTCTTATAACAGACTACCTGAAACTGGGTAGTTTATAAAGAAAAGAAATGTATGTCTTACAGTTATGGAGGCTGAAAGCCCCAGGGTGGGGAAGGTGAGAGCTTTCATGCTGGCGAGGCCTCTGCTGAGGCCCAGGGTGGTGCCATGCATCACATGGCGAGGGGCTGGGCTTCCTGACATGCCACACTCAGGGGTCTCCCCCTCTTCTTGTAAAGCCACCAGTCCCACCCCGCTGATAGCCAAGAGCCCATTCATCCCTTAACCATTCATTCATACCTGGATTAATCCATTCATAAGGGTAGAGCCCTCACAATCCAGTCATCTCTTAAAGGCCTCCCCTCTCAATACTGCTACATTGGGGGTTAAATTATAACGTTTGGAGAGAAACAAAAATTCAGACTATAGAGGGCCTGTAAAAAGTCAGGAGTTCGAGACCACCCTCCGCCAGCCCGGGCAAATATTTCAGTGTTTCTAGCTCTTTCTTCTAGTATTTACTAACTTTACTGATATACTAACCAACTTACTAATCTAATATTTCTAAAGAGTTAACTTATTCTGCTATTTTTTAATTCATCACATTTAGGCATCCTGTGTTAATTTCTGATTCTTTTCTTTTCTTTTTTGGGACAGGATCTTGCTCTGTCACCCAGGCTGGAATGCAGTCATGTGGTCACAGCTCACTGCAGCCTTGAGCTCCTTGGCCCAAGCGGTGCTCCCACCTCAGCCTCCAAGTAGCTGGGACTACAGGCGCACACCACCATACCCAGCTAATTTTTTCTATTTTTTTGTAGGGTCAGGGTTTCAACTTGTACCCAGGCTGGTCTCAAACTCCTGGACTCAAGCAATCCTCCTGCCTTGGCCTCCCAAAGTGCTGGGATTACACATGCAAGCCACCACGCCCAGCTGACTTCTGATTCTAACAGCTGAGTATTTAAGGCAAGAAATTCTGCTAGCACCAGTGATGGGAGCAAAGAGACAGAGGTTCCTCCACTTTTGGGTGTGAAGGTGTCTGCTCAGCACCCTGGGGAGCTGAGAGTTTATTCTCCCAACTGAGGCAGCACAGAATTTTGTTTCTGGAATTCCCTTCTATCTCATAGGCCTTTCCCCATTCAATCAGCCATATTCATGGCCTTGGGCAAAGGTGATACAGCAGGGAGGTAGAGAAAAGTCTTTAGACTCAGAGCTTTTTCACTGGGGTTCAAGAGTGCTTGGGAAGTGCTATGGTGTGAATGTGTCCCTCAGAATTCACATGTTGAAACTTAATTGTTGGCCAGGCATGGTGGCTCAAGCCTGTAATCCCAGCACGTGGGGAGGCCGAGGCAGGTGGATCACCTGAGGTTAAGAGTTTGAGACCAGCTTGGCCAACATGGTAAAGCCCATCTCTACTAAAAACACAAAAAAATTAGCTGGGAGCAGTGGTGCACACCTGTAATCTCAGCTACTAGGGAGGCTGAGGCAGAAGAGTTGTTTGAACCCGAGAGGTGGAGGTTGCAGTGAGCCAAAATGGCACCACTCCAGCCTGAATGAAACAGCAAGACTCCATCTCAAAAAAAAAATAACAAAGCCAGTGCGGTGGCTCACGCCTATAATCCCAGCACTTTGGAAGGCCAAGGCAGGCGGATCAGTTGAGGTCAGGAGTTTGAGATCAGCCTAACCAACATGGGAAAACCCTGTCTCTACTAAAAATACCAAATTAGCATGGTGGCACATGCCTGTAATTCCAGCTACTCGGGAGGCTGAGGCAGGAGAATTGTTTCAACCTGGAGGCGGAGGTTGCGGTGGGCCAAGGTCGCACCACTGCACTCAGGCTGGGCAACAAGAGGAAAACACCGTCTCACAAAAAATAAAAAAGGAAAATAAGCATTACATAACAACTCAAATATTTTGATAAATGTTGTCATTCTGGACCCCTATTGACTTCAGTAGGAATGGCACCATGGTTGAGAGGTCAAAGAAGTGACCCAGGGCCAAACGAGACAGGCGGTTTACGAGGGAACTTACATCCAGGGAAGCGCAGAGGCAGCAGGGTGGACAGGAGAACAGTGCTGTTTATACAAAACAAGCAGCTTATAAGGCATTTTCACCTAGCGCCCTCCCTAACAACCTCCACCTCCAGACCCTCATCTAACCCAAAACAAAGGGCCTCGATCCCCTCTACAGCCTGCATTTTAAGGGATGGGCCAGGGGTTTGGTTGTCCTTCACAGAGAGGGAACGAATCTCTGTGTTGGACCATAGGGTCATCTCAGGATGTGCTTTTAAGTTACTGTTGTGAGATGTGTCTGCCAAACAAATGTATTTCCATGTGCTTGGTTTATTTTGTAATTCTATGCTTTTCGTTTTCATACTTGAAAACATTTTCTGAGATGGGATCTATAAGCTTCATCAGACTTCAAAAGTGTTTAAAAACCCTGCGTTACGGCCGGGCGCAGTGGCTACGCCTGTAGTCACAGCACTTTGGGAGGCCGAGGTGGGCAGATCACGAGGTCAAGAGATCAAGACCATCCTGGCCAACATGGTGAAACCCCGTCTCTACTATAAATACAAAAATTAGCCGGGAGTGGTTGCAGGTGCCTGTAGTCCCAGCTACTCAAGAGGCTGAGGCAGGAGAATTGCTTGAACTCGGGAGGTGGAGGTTGCAGTGAGCCGAGATTGCGCCACTGCACTCCGGCCTGGCGACAGAGCAAGACTCTGTCTCAAAAACAAAACAAAACAAAAAGCCCTGCATTTGGGGCTGCAGGAGGCTACACTCTGAATGGACTCGGAGTATAGAAAATGCATGAAGTCGTAAGAGGAGTAAGGGGCTCCAATCAAAAATTGTTTCTTTATAGGAACACAAAAGTGGTATGTCTTTATATGCTGATTTAGCAAATGTAATTCATACCCATTACCTGGACAAGGTGACTAATAACTTTTGTTGAAACAGCACAGGCCTAGCTGGACATGGTGACATGTGTCTGTAGTCTTAGTTGCTTGGGAAGCTGAGGCAGGAGGATCACTTGAGCCTGGAAGTTAGAGGCTGCAGTGAGCCACGATTGCACCACTGTGCTCCAACCTGGGTAGCAGAGTGAGACTCTGTCTCTAAAAAAAAAAAAATTAAGAAATAATAATTTTAAAAAAGACACATCCCTTAATGTATAAATAGGTAGCTGCTTTTCTAAGCCCTTAGAAAACAAACAAACAAAAAACAAAAACAAGACAAAAATAGGTTGGAGAGCTACAGAGGTGTGTTGAAGTGGTTTTTCCTGAAGATATGTTTTTTTGTCTTTTTTCTCTTTGTTGACCAAAATGAACAAGAGCATCAAACCGGCAAGCAGAAGACCTAGGTTCTAGCTCCGCAGTGGGTGGCTTTGTGGAAACATCCAACATGAAATGGGAAAATGGTCTGGGGGACTTTCTAGGCCTCTTCCATTTCTCCAGACCTGTGAGATTTGAAAATAATTTCCCTACCTGTGTTTCAGACTCTTCTGAGAAAGACAAGGGCAGCACTTAGAGAAGCTGTGAGAGCCCTGTGAGCTGTGAAGCTCCTTGATTACATAGGTTGGCAGGGATTCGTTATGTAGAATTAAGAATGGGATTCTTCAACCGGGCACGGTGGCTCATGCCTGTAATCCCAGCACTTTGGGAGGCTGAGGCAGGTGGATCACCTGAGGTCGGGAGTTTGAGACTAGCCTGGTCAATGTGGCGAAACCGTGTTGCTACTAAAAATACAAAAATTAGTTGGGTGTGGTGGCAGGCACCTGTCAACGCAGCTACTTGGGAGGCTGAGGCAGGAGAATCTTGCAGCCAGGAGGCAGAGTTTGCAGTGAGCCAAAATCAAGCCACTGCACTCCAGCCTGGGCAACAGAGCAAGACTCAGTCTCAAACAAAACAAAACAAAGATGGGATTTTTTTTTTTTTTTTTTGAGACGGCATCTTGCTCTGTCACCAGGCTGGAGGACAGTGGCCCAATCTTGGCTCACTGCAACCTCTGCCTCCTGGGTTCAAGCAATTCTCCCGAGTAACTGGGACTACAGGTGCACACCACCATGCCCAGGTAATTTTTTGGTATTTCAGTAGGGATGGGGTTTCACCATATTGGCCAGGATGGTCTCGATTTCTTGACCTTGTGATCTCCCTGCCTTGGCCTCCCATAGTGCTGCGATCACAGGCATGAGCCACGGAGCTTGGCCAAGAATGGGATTCTTTTTTTTTTTTTTTTGAGACGGAGTTTCGCTCTTGTTACCCAGGCTGGAGTGCAATGGCGCCATCTCGGCTCACCGCAACCTCCGCCTCCTGGGTTCAGGCAATTCTCCTGCCTCAGCCTCCGGAGTAGCTGGGACTACAGGCACGCACCACCATGCCCAGCTAATTTTTTGTATTTTTAGTAGAGACGAGGTTTCACAATGTTGACTAGGATGGCCTCGATCTCTTGACCTTGTGATCCACCCGCCTCGGCCTCCCAAAGTGCTGGGATTACAGGTGTGAGCCACCACGCCCAGCCCCGGAATGGGATTCTTTATATAGAGTGAACATTTCTTTTCAGAGGGAATAATTTTTGTTCTCTTTTGATATTGCTCCACGGGCTGTTGACTATTTGGCTAATGAATGGCTACTGATTGATTGAGAAGCTAAACCTTCTGAGATGTTAATTTTATTGATATTAGTTTATAGCAGTTCCTGTAGGAGCCATAGCTCTAAGAGAGGTGTACAGTTTTAGTGAAGTGGACATCAGGATTCCATTCTGCATTACTGGACTGAAACATTTGTCTTAAATAGTCAAGGCCACTGCCTGTGAGAACAGAAAACATTTTTTTCTTTTTTTTTTTTTTTTGATACAGGGTCTTGCTCTGTCAGGCTGGAGTGCAGTGGCACGATCATGGCTCACTGCAGCCTCGAACTCACGGGCTCAACCCATCCCCCCACCTCAGCTTCCTGAGCCACTGGGACCACAGGCATGCACCACCATACCTGGCTAATTTTAAAACAATTTTTTGTAGAGAAGGGGGTCTCTCTATGTTGTCCGGGCTGTTCTTGAACTCCTGGGCTCAAGTAAACGTCTGACTCCAGCCTCCCAAAGTGCTGGGACCACAGGTGTGAGCCACTGTGCCCAGCCAGCAAACATTTCTGCTAAGGATCCCCACCCTCCTTTCCTCCCCCCCTCCCTTCCCCTCCCCCCTCCCTTCCCCTCCCCCTCTCCCTTCCCCTCCCCCTCCCTCCCTACCCCCTCCCCTTCCCTCACTCCCCCTCCTTCCCTCCCTCTCCCCTCCCCATTCCTCCCCCCCCCCCCCCCTCCCTCCCTCCTTCCCTCCCCCTCCCCCTTCCTCCCTTCCCCCCTCCTTCCCTCTCTCCCTCCCTCCCCTCGCCTTCTTTCCTTCCTTTCTTCTTCCTCTTTCTTTATGTGTCAGTTTAGAATTTTTTTGATGCAAGCAGCAGAAAACCCCAACTTGGGCTGGGCACAACGGTTCACACATGTAATCCCAGCACTTTGGGGGGGCCAAGGTGAGAGAGTTGCTTAAGCCCAGAGTTCAAGACTAGCCTTGGCAACATAGTGAGACCCTATCTCTATTTAAAAACAAAAACAAAAAATAACCCCACTTAATGGCCTAAAGCAATTAGGGAGTCTGTTCCCCAATAAGAGGTCCAGAGGAGGAAGGCTTGGCGTTGGTTAGTTCAGGGCTCAGCACGGGCATGAGGGTCCCGCTTCTTTCTGTCTCTCCACTCTTCCATCCTCAGGGTGAACTTTTGACTACTCCTCATATTCACAAGATGTGGCTGCAGTCCAAGCCCCACACCCAGCTGCGGCAGCACTGGGGAAGTAAAAACGATTGTTCTTCACTCTTCTTTTTTTTTGAGATGGAGTCTCGCTCTGTCGCCAGGCTGGAGTACAGTGGCACGATCTTAGCTCACTGCAACTTCCGCTCCAGGTTCAAGCGACTCTCCTGACTCAGACTCCCGAGTAGCTGGAATTACAGGCGCCTGCCACTCCACCCAGCTAATTTTTGTATTTTTAGTAGAGGTGGGACTTCACAGAGACGGGATTTCACTATTGACCAGGATGGTCTCCTCTTTTTATAAACCAGAAAACATAGCTTAGACCTCCCTCCCCATTCCCAGAAACACCCTCTTATTTTGCATGTGGCCAGAAATGGGCACAGGCACGTCCCTAGATAAATCACTGCCCGGGGGAGTGGAGCCATCAGAGCTGGCTGAAAACACTGAGGTTTGCCTCTGAGCCTCAGAGGAGATGTGTGGACACCACGACAAAACTAGGCTCTCCCAGCCGAGAAGAAGTCGGGCAGTGGTGTGGCTGGCATGTGTGTCGCACCAAGCAACGTGCTCCAGTTTGTTCTGGAAGCTTTTCTGTTCTTGTTAAGGTACCAACGGCCTTTCCCTGTTCCTCTTGCAGATGAAGCTGGAGTGCCTCAGTCCCTGCCTTTCCCAAGCCTCACAGGGACGTGCAGAGGCCACTGCTCACAACGTGAGATCTGCTTCTCCCTGTGGCCAGCAGGCTGGGCTGCATCAACTGTCTGCACCAGCCTCCTCCTCGTGGACGTGCTCCGTGCATCCCAATGGTGTGGGCTGGACTTTTGCTTGCACTCCAGCCTCAGAGGTCAGGCTCTCACGCCCTTCAGAGTAGAGCCTTGGCACTGCCTTGTTACTTCAGGACACAGACTCAGTCTCAACATGAGCCAAGGGGGCCAAGACCCCACACATGTGTCTCCCAGGAAAGGTTTATCCACCAGAAGGCCCCACGTGTTTGTGAATCTGACTTGGGAATCTCCAGTGGAAATCCACTTCAGTCATATCTGTTCCTATGGTTTAAAATCTGGCTAACATTTCTTATCTCGAGTGTGTGGTCAAGCCGAAGGCCGCAGGGCTTGTAATACGGATCCAGCAACCCTAAGGTGTCTTGTGATTTTCGTGTAAGAGGTGGTTCAAGCCATCACAGTACTCAGATAGAGCAATTCTCCTGTCCTTTGAAAAACTGAATTTGCCTCCTTGCCACAGTCCTAGGTATCCTGATCAGATTACAAGAACTCCAGTTTATGTCCAACCCAGATTTTTTCTGATTTTTTTTTTTTCTGAGATGAGTCTTGCTTGCTCTGTCACCCAGGCTGGAGTGCAGTGGTGTGATCTTGGCTCACTGCAACCTCCACCTACCGGGTTCAAGCAATTCTCCTGCCTCAGCCTCCTGAGTAGCTGGGACTACAGGTGCCGGACACCATGCTTGGTTAATTTTTTTATTTCTAGTAGACAAAGGGTTTCACCATATTGGCCAGGCTGGCCTCGAACTCCTGACTTTGTGATCCACCCACCTTGGCCTCTCAAAGGCATGAGCCACTGTGCCTGACCCAGCCCAGATTCTGAAAATTGACCTGCAGTGATGATCTCCTGGTTTTCTAATTCTCAGGTCTCCCTGCCTCTACCCAATGTGGTGCGGGTGGCTGTGATCCATCAGCCCCATCCGAGGGAAGGCAGGGAAGGGGAAGCAGGCCTGGGCAAGTGCTCTGCAAGCTTGCTCTCCGTGTCCTGGATGAAGTGAGCGTCTCTTTTCTAATCCAGGTCGGCCCGGCATCTGGTAAGAAATGAGAGTGGATTCTTTGTAACACAGGCTGAAATTCTCCCAATCCTTTGCTTCCTGCCTTGTTTCTATCCATAAACTTGATTTTCGTTTCCTGTGAAAATTCCTTATCAAAGCACATCCTTCTCCCCTCATTCCTCCCTGCATTTAACACCGTTCACCTTTGCCTGTGTACGCTAGGATAAACAACCTGCTGACCCAGTGAAAAGAATGTCGAACAGAATAATTAAAAAACCAACCAACTGACAAATCCAAACAAGCTTTGGTGGTGAGGACTGGATTAATTACACTTGTCCACACCCAAGCCTGGCAGAATGGGGTGCCCTGGGAATTTCTGGAGAAGCCAACCCTGTGCCTGAGGGATCATGGGTCAGGGGTCAGGGGTCAGGGTTGACAGCACTTCCCTGAAGCTAGATCAGACCCAGCCCGAGAGTAACTCCAGCCTGAAAGAAAGCTAATTGAGGAAGCTTTTTCCAAAGGTAGTGACGGCTATGTTCTGTCTGCAGGATACACTCCATCCAGGTGCAGGGCAGGGAGAGGGCCTGGGGTAACCAGTAGTTCTAGACATGGAGACAGGGCTTACAAGCAAGTGCTCAGCCAGGTGCAGCCGAAAAGGGGAGAAATCCCGGAAATACAGGATAGTCGAGTTCCTCCTGGGAACTTGGCAGTCATGATTTACACAATATGCACCTAAGAATATGCTGATTTTACAAATACCTCAGCTAACCTGTGGTAGTGCTAATAGGTTAGGCTGTCTGTTGAATCCATCAAAAGTCACTTATACTGTGTAGGCCAAGCACGCTGGCTCACACCTGTCATCCCAGCACTTTGGGAGGCTGAGGTGGGTGGATCACTTGAGGTCAGGAGTTTGACACCAGCCTGACCAACATGGTGAAACCCCATCTCTACTAAAAATACAAAATTAGCCAAACGTGGTGGCGAATGCCGGTAATCCCAGCTACTTGGGAGGCTGAGGCAGGAGAATTACTTGAACCCAGTAGGTAGAGGTTGCAGTAAGCCAAGATGGCGCCATTGCACTCCAGCCTGAGTGACAAAAAAAGAAAAAAGTCACTTATACTGTGTAATATGGGAGACACCAGATGCTTACTAGTCCCCCTAAAATGTCCTTTCTCTTAACAGGTCACAGAACCTCCAGTGTCTGCATCTTTTATTTAAAGGAGCTAAAAGTCAAGGGATCCACAATTAAAACACAAATATGGGCTGGGTGTGGGGCCCATGCCTGTAATTCCCAGCTCTTTGGGAGCCCAAGACAGGAGAATCGCTTGAGCCCAGGAGTTTGAGGCCAGCCAAGGCCACATAGGAAGACCCTGTCTCTGGAAAACAAACAAAATACACAAATATGTTACACCAAAGGGCATCACAGAACCCCATAATCATCCATTAAAGATTACTGGAAATGCTGATTATCTGAGTAGGCAGCCAGTCAGAGGAGGGGCCTCTTGAATAAAGGTCAGGAATCTCCCAGTTTTGAAAAAAGGTTCTGGAACTCTTTGGAATCTTTTTTTTTTTTTTTTTTTTTTTTTGACAGAGTCTTGCTCTGTCACCCAGGCTGGAGTGCAGGGGTGTAATCTCAACTCAGTGCCACCTCTGGCTCCCGAGATCAAGTGATTTTCCTGCTTCAGCCTCCCAAGCAGCTAGAATTACAGGCATGTGCCACCACACCCGGCTAATTTTTGTATTTTTGTAAGAGGAGGGGTTTTGCCATGTTGGCCAGGCTGGTCTTGAACTCCTGACCTCGTGATCCAGCCACCTCAGCCTCCCAGAGTGCTGGGATTACAGATGCGAGCCACTTTGCCTGGACTCTCTGGAACTTTCTGATACTATATAAATGGAGGCAGTAGGAGCAGTGAGTGGCCTTGTGCTGCCTGCTGAAGAATGAACGCATGAAGGAGTGCGTGTTGAGGGTGTGTATCAGGCAGCCATCTGGGAGAGGAACACGGCCATTGCTCCTTCCAGACCTAGCACCCAGGGTTCACCTGAGGCAACTGGTCCAGACTCAAAGGTGTGTCACATTGCATTTTCTCAACGATGATCACAGAATTGTCCCCAAATTATTCCCATGTAATTTTCTGAAAGTTATTTGTTTCTTATGATTTTTGCATTGATACTGAGATTCAACTGTAGTTTTCTTGGTTAAAGTGTGCCATCTCAGGTTTTGAAATCAATGTTATGTTTCATAAAATAATTCAAGAACTTTCCTTCCTTTCTACATGCTGGAACAATTTAAACAGAATTGAGTGCCACCTGCTCCTTAAAGGTGTCTTAGAACATCCCTGTGACACTAGTTGGGCATTTCTGAGGGAACTCTGACAACTTTTTCTCTTTGTTGTATGAGAATCAGAATGCTTTGGGTTTTTTCTCTTCTGAGGTCCATTTTGCTAAATTTTTTTTCCAAGAAAATTGTATTTTTCACCCAAGTTTTATTTACTTTCTTTTTTTTTTTTTTTTAGAAGGAGTTTCACTCTCTTGTTGCCCAGGCTAGAGTGCAGTGGTGCGATCTCGGCTCACTGCAACTTCCACCTCCCAGGTTTAAGAGATTCGTATGCCTCAGCCTCCTGAGTAGCTGAGATTACAGGCATGCACCACCACGCCTGGCTAATTTTGTATTTTTAGTGGAGATGGGGTTTCTCCATGTTGGTCAGGCGGGTCTCAAACTCCCAACCTCAGGTGATCCGCCCACCTTGGCCTCCCAAAGTGCTGGGATCACAGACATGAGCCATCATGCCTGGCTCAAGTTTTACTTTCATGGAGTTAAGCAAAGTACAGTAGTTCCATATTAATATAGTTTTATGGTTATTTTTCTCTTATTCTCTCTTCTCTTGTATATTTGCATTTCCTACTTTTTTTCTGTTTAGGTTAGCTAGTGCTTTTCTATTTTTTAATTCTTTTCGCCAAAGATTCAGTTTACTTCTTTTTCTAATGTTGTCTAATTCAGTAAGTTAGAAAGTTCTGTTTTTATTTTTATCAATTTATTCTTTCTACATCCCTTCAGTTTATTTTATTGTTCTTTTTCTGAGCTAGATGCTTGATACATTTGGTTTTTATTATTTATTTAAGTATTTAAACCTATGAATTTTCCTTCATTCAACTACCTTAATACTATTTCATAGATTTCATAGGTGTGGAAAATGTATTGATTTTGTTATTTTTATTTTCTAGAAGTCCTGTGATTTAGGTTAATATTACATTTTGATCCAAGAGATAAGAAGAATTTCTTTAAATTAAAATTCATTTAGGATAAACTTTAAAGATGTTAAGGTGAAAAGGAATTTTTATCTGATTTTAAAAATTAATTTATCATTTATTGCATAGTGACCAAAGAATTTTGCCTATGCTATTTCTACATTCTAGAATTTATTCAGGGTTTTTCTTGGTGACCTCTTATGCAGTCGATTTTCTTGAATGTTCCATTCTTGACTATTCCTGAAATAAGAATATGCTCTATGTGTAGAGAATATATTTAACATAGATTATATGAGAGTTCTGGATTATTTATTTTATTTTTGAGATGGAGTTTTGCTCTTGCTGCCCAGGCTAGAGTGCAATGGCGCAACCTCAGCTCACTGCAACATCTGCCTCTCGGGTTCAAGGAATTCTGCCTCAGCCTCCCCAGTAGCTGGGATTACACGTCCCTGCCACCATGCCCCCACTAATTTTTTGTATTTTTAGTAGAGACGGGGTTTCACCATTTGGGTCAGGCTGATCTTGAACTCCTGACCTCAGGTGATCCACTCTCCTCAGCCTTCCAAAGTGTGGAGATTACAGGTGTAAGCCACTGCACCCGGCCTATTGATTTTATTTTTATTCATTTGATTTGTCATAGACTATAGAGTCAGGAATGAAACCGGTGTGATTCTGTCTCTTTCTCCTTTTGCATCCTATAATTCCAAGTTTATGAGTGCCATTGCATTGTTATTTGGCACTCAGCTATTTATAACGACTATATCTTCACTGTGACTCATACCCTTTAGCATTATAAGGTGTTTTTATTGGTCTTACTTAATCTTTTTTTTTTTTTTCTTGAACTTCAATTTACCTAAACTTAGAGTAAAACCATGACCTTTGCTTTCTTTTGGTGTACTCTCCTTTAATACAGCCTTACTCATCTTTTTATGTTCAATATTCTGTTTTAGTTGTGTATGACGTACAGAGAGTTATGTTTTGCCTTATGATTTAGCTTGAAAATATTGTTCTCTTAGTTGGGGTGCTAACCCCATTTGAATTTATAGATGTGACTAAGGTGTTGTTTAGTCTTAGATATGATATATGGTTTTCCGTTTTGTTTTGTTTTGTTTTGTTTTCGAGACAGAGTCTTGCTCTGTCACCCAGGCTGGAGTGCAATGGCACGATCTCGGCGCACTGCAACTTCCGCCTCCTGGGTTCAAGCAATTCTCCTGCCTCAGCCTCCCGGGTAGCTGGGACTACAGGCCTCCACCACCATGCCCAGCTGATTCTTTTGTATTTTTCAGGAGAGATGAGGCTTCACTGTGCTGGCCAGCCTGGCCTTGACCTCCTGATCTCGTGATCCGCCGGCCTTAACCTCCCAAAGTGCTGGGATTACTCGTTCCTTTTGTTTTCTTTTTTAAATTTGTCTGTTTTCTTTTGCTTTGCTTTTTATATGTAGTTCTCTGATATTTAGAAAGATTAGTATATTTTTTCTAATAGACACTTTTATAATGATAATTTAATTTTTATTTTTTGTAGATGGAGTCTCACTCTGTTACCCAGGCTGCAGTGCAGTGGCACAATCTCAGCTCACTGCCACCTCCACCTTCCAGGTCCGGCGATTCTCCCACCTCAGCCTCCGGAGAAGCTGGGACTACAGGCGTGTACCGCCACATCTGGCTAATTTTTGTATTTTCTAGTAGAGACTGGGTTTCACTATGTTGGCCAGGCTCATCTCAAACTCCTGACCTCAAGTGATCCGCACTTCTCAGCCTCCCAAAGTGCTGGGATTACAGGCGTGAGCCACGGTGCCCGGCTATAATGATAGCTTTCTGTAATGCCTTTAACCCTCTATTTCTTTAGAACATAACTATTAGTTCTCTACTATAAGCAATGAGAAGATTAGTATGTTTTCCCATCTTTCCCATTCTATTACCACCTTATTTTCTACACGAATGTAATCTTTATTACTATCAACCTTAGCTCTTTTAATATGTTTATTGCTTTATTACTTGAGCTGTCAATTTTAGTATCAATCAGGGCTAGAAAAACAGAAACCACACTAAAACCTTTGAAACTGATCGACTTTAGGCTGGGTGCGGTGGCTCACGCCTGTAATCCCAACACTTTGGGAGGCCGAGGTGGGTGGGTCACCTGAAGTCAGGAGTTCAAGACGAGCCTGGGCGACAGAGTGAGTGGCACTCCATCCCGAAAACAAGACAAAGAAAACAAAATAGAAAAACTGCAGCTCTAGACTCACACTTAAGGGCAGTGAGGCTTGAGAGACCATTCTTGTCCCTTTCTTTCCTTAAATATCTTGTGGGTATTGTTCTACTCTTTAATAGGTTAAAATATTGCACACAGGAATCCAAGGCCAGCCTGATTTTCCCCCTTTTGTAAATAACTAGATTTTTGTGTGTGGGGCTTCCCAAAAAAGCCTACCATTTCATTAAAAGTTCAATAACTTTTCTAGAATATTTATGACTATTTGGAGTCACTTTTCTTTTGTGTGTGTGACAGGGTTTTGCTCTGTCACCCAGGCTGAAGTGCAATGGCATGATCTTGGCTCACTGCAGCCTCTAACTTGTGGGCTCAAGTGATCCTCCCACCTCAGGCTCCCAAGTAGCTGGAACTATAGGCCCACATAATCACACCTGGCCAATCCTTTCATTTTTATTTTTTAGAGATGGGGCCTTGCCGTGTTGCCCAGTTTGGTCAACTCGTGGGCTCAAGGGATCCTCCCGCCTCGGCCTCCCAAAGTGCTGGGATTACAGGTGTGAGCAACCACGCCAGGCCTGGGTAATTTTTATTGACCTATCTTGCATTTTATTTTGTCTGTCCTCTGATGAGATTTTCTATTTGCTGAGGCTTTCTTCTGTTGAAAACTTGTGTCTTTTACTTCGTTGGCAATAGCTACAATATCTACTTTAAAATCATGTCTGTGATTTTCAACTTGGGTTCAAATTGGGATGTGCCTTCATTGATTCTCTTTTCTCTTGAGAATGAATTCCATTTTCTCCTTCCTTCCTTCCTTTCTTGTTTTTTTTTTTTTTTTTTTTTTTTTTTTTTTTTTTTGTCTTTTTTTTTTTTTTTTTTTTTCGGAGCCTCACTCTGTCACCCAGGCTGGAGTGCAGTGGCATGATCTTGGCTCACTGCAACCTCCACCTCCTGGGTTCAAGGATTCTCCTGTCTCAGCCACTTTAGTAGCTGGGACTACAGACACACACCACCACACCTGGCTAATTTTTGTATTTGTAGTAGAGACAGGGTTTCACCATATTGGCCAGGCTAGTCTCGAACTCCTGACCTCAGGTGATCCACCTGCTTTGGCCTCCCAAAGTGCTGGGATTACAGGTGTGAGCCATCATGCCCAGCTGAATTCCATGTTCTTGATTCTTCACATGACAGGTAATTTGGATTGATCCTAGAATTCTTATGTTAAATCGTGGGGATTCTGGATTCTGCTATTTTTCTCCAATGTGTGTTTCTTCCCCTTTGTGTTAGCGGGAAAGTTTAGCGTGAAGAGTATCTCTTGGATGGAGCTCTGTTCTCAGTTTAGATTTAATTTCCTGAGCTGGGCTGCTTTAAGCCTGTTTCACATATGTGTGCCTTTGGGGTCTGTCAGAGATATAACTTGAGCATCCCATCTCTAAATGTCTGTCTTCTGGGACCTTCTCATTCTCTTCAGCATTCATGATTTTCTGGCTTCATTTTTCTTGTCCCCCATGCCAGAAAACCTGTGCATTTGTCACATCTACTGGTCTTCATGCTGCATGGACTGCACACAGCCACAGGCAAAAAGCCACAGAGATGGCATTTGCTTGCCTGGCTCTCTCCCTGCATGCACCAGCACGCCAGCTGCACTCCTCACCAGCCGCAGCCAACTTCCGCTCATGCTCTAGGACTTTCTCGTTGCTTTTCATGTCATGTTCAGCTTTGATCATTGTTTTCTAGAGCGGAGGTGTCTATATTCAAGTCCATTATACCCAGGGCAAAACCTAGACTGCAGTTTTGATATCAGAATAGACGTGATTAGACTTCAGCACCTGAAAAAGAGACTTCCTGTTATATACCTGAAAGTGACTGAATATAACATTGTTTCTATGAGTGGGGGGGGGCGGAATTTCAACTAGTGTGTATTTGAAAAAAACAGCAATGGCTGGGCGCAGTGGCTCATGACTGTAACCTCAGCACTTTGGGAGGCTGAGGCAGTTGGATTGCTTGAGTCCAGGAATTCAAGATCAGCCTGGCCAACATGGTGAAACGCTGTTGCTACTAAAAATACAAAAATTAGCCAGGCTTGGTAACCCACACCTGTAATCCCAGATACTCGGAAGGCTGAGGCAGGAGAATCACTTGAACCCGGGAGGCAGAGGTTGCAGTGAGCCGAGATCATACCACTGCACTCCAGCCTGGGCAAATGAGGCCAGGTGCAGTGGCTCATGCCTGTAATGCCAGAGTCTGTTAAAAAAAAAAAGAAAGAAAAAAAGAAAGAAAGAAAAAGAAAAAAAGAAAGAAGGCAGGAATAAGGAAGAAAGGAAGGAGCAGTGATTCAATAAGAAATAAAGGTTCTCTGTGTCAACTCATTAATTATACTGGGTGCAAGTGAAGAAAAGCATTTATTTAGTTTTCGCTCCACACACATATTGCTTTTCGGTACCCCCCCACCCCCTTGCATCTTATCAATAGGGTTGTAGCACAATTTTTATCTAATTGATTTTAATTATTTATACTTTATGATCTATATAGTATTCTTCATAACAGAGTCATTGAGTATACTATGAACACATTGTTTGTCTTCCTTTATTTCCCTCCTAGAGATAGTCATTGATTTGGACTTGTTTGTTTCTACATTTGAGTTTTTGTTCACTTGATCTCACATTCCCCTGTTAGGGAAACTTCTAACGTTCTCAACACAGCACAATAAGTCCCTTAATAAATTCAGAATCACTGTGTTGTCATAAATCACTGGCTTTATGTTTATTTTTGTTGAATAATTTTTATTATTTTTATTGTGATCTTACTGCTTCTCCCTGGTGAGAATTCTTGATCTCTTCTGCAGCCCCCGCCTCCAGCTCCCTCTGCCCTGGTTGTTCTCTGGGAGCTGTCGTCCTGGGAGGTACTTCCCACAACCCTGGGGGTCCTTCTCTCCCTCCTGTGCTGGACTTCCTGTTGCCTTCATCCCATGTCTTCCTCTTTTCTAATTTAATGAGGTATATCCTCTAGGATATTCCTGATCCTCTTCTTAAAAATGTATTTCCCGGCCAGGTACAGTGGCTCAGGCCTGTAATGCCAGCACTTTGGGAGGCTGAGGTGGGT
Organism: Sapajus apella; assembly: GCF_009761245.1. NCBI lineage: Eukaryota > Metazoa > Chordata > Mammalia > Primates > Cebidae > Sapajus > Sapajus apella. Next base: position 2,112,072 of record NW_022437051.1, read on the forward strand.
GGATCACCTGAGGTCGGGAGTTGAGACCAGCCTGGTAACATGTCAAAACCCCATCTCTGCCGGGCACGGTGGCTCACACCTGTAATCCTAGCACTTTGGGAGGCCAAGGTGGGCAGATCTCAAGGTCAAGAGATCGAGATCATCCTGGCCAACATGGTGAAATCCCGTCTCTACTAAAAATACAAAAATTAGCAGGGTGTGGTGGGGCAGGCCTGTAGTCCCAGCTACTCGGGAGGCTGAGGCAGGAGCATTGCTTGAACCTGGGAGGCGGAGGTTGCAGTGAGCCGAGATCGCACCACTGCACTCCAGCCTGGCGCCTGGCGACAGAACAAGACTCTGTCTCAAAAAAAAAAAAAAAATCATTTCCTGATTTAAATGAAGCATATTTCTAGGATATTCCTAAGAAAGAGTACATAGGAAGTAATATTTTGAAACTTTACTAGACTAAAAATATCTTTATTATACTCCCTATTTGATTGACAGTTTAGTTGGGCTGATTATTAACCATGAGTCTCTACTGCTTGTATTATGGAATGATATTTACAATGAACAAAAACAAACAATCTTATAAAGAGGTTAAGTTGTTTAAGTAAGAATGTTCTGGTTTATTTTTCTACCCCACAGAAGCAGTGGACTTTATGCTTTCTTTTGTTGAGGTGATGGTTTTGGAATGAAGATGACTACTTTGTATTTGTCTGCAATCATCACTTCCTTCAGGGAATCACCTCTCTCATTTCTTGTGGATCTAATCAATCCACAACCCGGGAGATGGAGATTGCAGTCATCTGAGATCTCACCATTGCACTGCAGCGTGGGCAACAGAGGAAGACTCCGTCTCCAAAAACAAAAAACAAAACAAAACAAGCAAACAAAATTTCCCAGTTCTATTCATGAAACATGCTGAAATAAAATGTAAGGAGTTGACATCACTCAGTGACATATATCATATGTCATAGTTTGTAGAATCATTTCTTTCCACCCGCAGGGTAGTGGATGGTTTCATAGGGATTATTTTCACCTGTAGATCTCTATTCTTTTTTTTATGTATTCTGAAAATAAGAACACAAAGCACAACAGAGTGAAATGCATGCAATTCGAGAAAGAAAGACACAAGATTAAGTTGTGCGTTCGTTGTTAGGGGAAAAAAGTTTATCCTAAATGAATTTTAATTTAAAGAAATTCTTCTTATCTCTTGGATCAAAATGTAATACTAACCTAAATCACAGGACTTCTAGAAAATAAAAATAACAAAATCAATACGTTTTCCACACCTTGAAATCTATGAAATAGTATTAAGGTAGTTGAATGAAGGAAAATTCGTAGGTTTAAATACTTAAATAAATAATAAAAACCAAATGTATCAAGCATCTAGCTTAGAAAAAGAACAATAAAATAAGCTGAAGGGATGTAGAAAGAATAAATTGATAAAAATAAAAACAGAACTTTCTAACTTACTGAATTAGACAACATTAGAAAAAGAAGTAAACTGAATCTTTGGCGAAAAGAATTAAAAAATAGAAAAGCACTAGCTAACCTAAACAGAAAAAAAAGTAGAAAATGCAAATATACAAAAGAAGAAAGAATAAGAGAAAAATAACCATAAAACTATATTAATATGGAACTACTGTACTTTGCTTAACTCCATGAAAGTAAAACTTGAGCCAGGCATGATGGCTCATGTCTGTGATCCCAGCACTTTGGGAGGCCAAGGTGGGCGGATCACCTGAGGTTGGGAGTTTGAGACCCACCTGACCAACATGGAGAAACCCCATCTCCACTAAAAATACAAAATTAGCCAGGCGTGGTGGTGCATGCCTGTAATCTCAGCTACTCAGGAGGCTGAGGCATACGAATCTCTTAAACCTGGGAGGTGGAAGTTGCAGTGAGCCGAGATCGCACCACTGCACTCTAGCCTGGGCAACAAGAGAGTGAAACTCCTTCTAAAAAAAAAAAAAAAAGAAAGTAAATAAAACTTGGGTGAAAAATACAATTTTCTTGGAAAAAAAATTTAGCAAAATGGACCTCAGAAGAGAAAAAACCCAAAGCATTCTGATTCTCATACAACAAAGAGAAAAAGTCAGAGTTCCCTCAGAAATGCCCAACTAGTGTCACAGGGACGTTCTAAGACACCTTTAAGGAGCAGGTGGCACTCAATTCTGTTTAAATTGTTCCAGCATGTAGAAAAGAAGGAATGTTCTTGAATTATTTTATGAAGTAGAAAATTAGTCGGGTGAGGTGGCACGTGCCTGTAGTCCCAGCTACTTCGGAGGCTGAGACAGGAGACTCACTTAAACCCAGGAGATGGAGATTGCAGTCATCCGAGATCGCACCATTGCACTCCAGCGTGGGCAACAGAGCAAGACTCCGTCTCAAAAAACAAAAAACAAAACAAAACAAGCAAACAAAATTTCCCAGTTCTATTCATGAAACATGCTGAAATAAAATGTAAGGAGTTGACATCACTCAGTGACATATAATCAATTTCATAGTTTGTAGAATTATTTCTATCCACCCGCAGGGTAGTGGATGGTTTCGTAGGCATTATTTTCACCTGTAGATCTCTATTCTTTTTTTTATGTATTCTGAAAATAAGAAGACAAAACACAACAGCATGAAATGCATGCAATTCGAGAAAGAAAGACACAAGATCAGGTTGTGCATTCGTTGTTAGGGGAAAAAAAGGACTCCTATTACTAAGAGCTATAATAGAAAGCAGCAAATGGTATTCCTGTGGGAGTCGAGTTAGATCATCACTAAGGATATTTAAAGCTACTGAGAGCAAAATGCCAGGTGGTGTCCTGACTGTTGCAGTCCTGGGGAGATGGCAGCTTGGCTGATAACGTCACACAGCTTCCAGCTCCACTCTCTATCACGGCGTTTTGTAAACCCGACTTCATGCAGCCGATGGCATTATTTAGGTCACACACTTAGGTCAATGACTTTTAAAGTGCCATTTTCACCCTTGACCAGTCTTAACCAGTCAAGTTTTTAGAGGGACAATGACTATTTTTGTTTCATTTCAAGTCAAAGCACCTGGGTTTGTAATGTCAATGAAATCCAGAAGGGGCCAGGCACAGTGGTTCACACACCTGTAATCCCAGCACTTTGGGAGGCCGAGACGGGCAGATCACCTGAGGTCAGGAGCTCAAGATGAGCCTGGCCAACATGGTGAAACCCTCGTCTCTACTAAAAATACAAAAATTAGCTGGGCATGGTGGCACATGCCTGCAATCCCAGTTACTGGAGAGGCTGAGGCAGGAGAATTGCCTGAGCCCGGGAGGCAGAGGTTGAAGTGAGCTGAGATCACAATATTGCACTCCAGTTTGGATGACACAGGGAGATTCCATTAAAAAAAATAACAATAAAGAAAGAGAAGAAAAAGAAATTCAGAAAGTTAGAGAGCTGGAGACTGAGGGGCACAGTGGGAAGAGTGTCCATTTGGGAAGCGGAGTCCCCGGCCAGGCCTTTGAGGAAGAAAAGCTATCCCAGAGGCGTTGTGTCTATGGAGACGGGAGGTGGGAGAAAGTGGTTTCGCTGAAATCGATGGGTGGAGTTTGGGATGAGACACCACAGGAAATAATGAATGCTAGCCTTCTGAGTGTTCAGTACGAAAAAGAATGATTTAAGCCCAAGAGATGTCACACGAGTGAAAGTCACGTTTCCAGTGTAATAACTGAGATGCCCAGAACCCAACACTTCTCACACGTCTGCTGCCACCTCTCTGGTCCATGCCATCTGAATCTCTCACCTGCGTGGCTGCCATGGCTCTCTGATAGATCCATCTCCCAGTGTGCCACCTTGCCTCCTTCAGACAAGGTGATGTAAAAACATGCAGGAAGAACAGGGCGTGGTGGCTCACACCTGTAATCCCAGCACTTTGGAAGGCTGAGGTGGGTGGATCGCAAGGTCAGGAGTTCAAGAGCAGTCCGGCCAATATGGTGAAACCTCGTCTCTACTAATAATACAAAAATTGGCCAGGTGTGGTGGCACGTGTCTGTAGTCCCAGCTACTCAGGAAGCTGAGGCAGGAGAATTGCTTGAACTCGGGAGGTGGAGGTGGCAGTGAGCTGAGATGGCACCACTGCACTCCAGCCCAGACAACAGAGCAAGACTTCGTCTCAAAAAAAAAAAAGAAGAACCTAGCCATTTTTCAAAAGTAAATATGGCCTAAAGGAATTATAATGCAATAAAGGAATAGTAGAAGTGCATTTGTCCTGGTAAGAACACATGTTAAAATAGGCTTAAAATAATATAAAATCGTTGGGGGAAACTGGGTCTTTGGAGCAGAGATAGATGCAGACACCCAGCCACGCTCCTACCTGTCCAGGCCCCAGGAATACGAGTTTCTGGAGAATAAAGCAGCTTCTGCTGAGAAGGACAGGACAGGCATGTATTTATCCAGCCAGCCACGGGCAAAATTGGGAAACCGTCACAAAAGCCTTTATTCAGTGCTTTATGCGTTAAAGAGAGCTTCTTTGTATGCAATATATTTTTTTGATCCTCACATAAAGCCTATGAGGTTGGGAGATAGGAAAAACTGGTTTTCACGAAGAGATTTGACCCAGATTGCCAACTATCGTCATCAAGCGACCTGTGCCTCCAGCCCAGATCTTCTGCCTGCGGCCTCTGAGCTTTGCCCGGGACCTCCCCCTGTCCTCTCCCTTCCCCGCAGGAGGATTGCCCTCCCCTAAGTATCCGGGCTTTGGGTCTTGGCTCCCTTCCCTTGCTAAGACAATACACAGTCACTATAGCTGCTATTTACCCAGCATCTTCTCTCACTTCCAGGTACTTCATTCAACCCAGGACTCCAGTTAATCCTCCTGACAACTTTTTTTTTTTTAATTGCATTTTAGGTTTTGGGGTACATGTGAAGAACATGCAAGATTGTTGCATAGGTACACACAGGGCAGTGTGATTTGCTGCCTTCCTCCCCATCACCTATATCTGGCATTTCTCCCCATGCTATCTGTCCCCAACTCCCCACCCCCCGCTGTCCCTCCCCTAGTTCCCTCCAACAGACCCCAGTGTGTGATGCTCCCCTCCCTGTGTCCATGTGTTCTCATTGTTCAACACCCACCTATGAGTGAGAACATGCAGTGTTTGATTTTCTGTTCTTGTGTCAGTTTGCTGAGAATGATGGTTTCCAGGTTCATCCATGTCCCTACAAAGGACATGAATTCATCGTTTTTGATGGCTGCATAGTATTCCATGGTGTATATGTGCCACATTTTCCCTGTCCAGTCAGTCTATCATTGATGGGTATTTGGGTTGGTTCCAGGTCTTGCTATTGTAAACAGTGCTGCAATGAACATTCATGTGCACGTGTCCTTATAGTAGAACGATTTGTAATCCTTTGGATATATACCCAGTAATGGGATTGCTGGGTCAAATGGAATTTCTATTTCTAGGTCCTCGAGGAATCACCACACTGTCTTCCACAATGGTTGAACTAATTTACACTCCCACCAACAGTGCAAAAGTGTTCCTATTTCTCCACATCCTCTCCAGCATCTGTTGTCTCCAGATTTTTTAATGTCCCGACAACTTTCTGTAGCTCACAGATAGTTATCACTATGTGACACTGAGGTTCAGAGAGGTTACATGACCTGTGCAGAGTCACTCAGTGAGAGGTTAGTGGCGGAACTGAGAGACCCCGCAGGACTCGCTCCACCTGGGCAGCACCAGGCCTCTTCTCTCCCACTGAAACAGACCTGTCTCCTTTGTTGTAGGTATAAATATTTACTGAGTACCTTTTATTGTTCTAGTCATCACGGATACAGCAGAGAATAAAATAGACCACTTCCCTGCTTTCATAGAGCTTACATTTTAATGGGGGTGGTGGGAGGGCAAACTAAACAAACAGATATACAGAAAGTGGCCTGGTATGGTGGCTCATGCCTGTAATCGCAGCGCTTTGGGAGGATGAGGCAGGCAATCACTTGAGGCCAGGAGTTCGAGATCAGCCGCCAACAAGGTGAAACCTCGTCTCCATAAAAATACAAAAATTAGCCAGGCAGGCATGGTGGTGGGCACCTGTAATCCCAGCTACTGCGGAGGCTGGGGTAGGAGAATCACTTGATCCCAGAAGGTGGAGGTTGCAGTGAGCTGAGATCGTACCATGCACTCCAGCCCAGATGAGAGTGAGACTCTGCCTCCAGAAAAAAAAAAAAAAAAAAAAAAAAGCCTCTCTCCCTCTCTCTCCCCCCTCCTCTTTTTCCTATCTCTGTGTGTCTGCTCTTTTTGCCCCTTTCAATGATTCACACTCTTCTTCTTGCACAGGGCTCATGATGGCCACACTGCTAGAAAAAATCTGAGCCCTGAAATTAGCATGACCTGTCAGTTTTGCTCATCACAGCAAATTAGCTCAGACCTCCATTTCTAAACTCCTGGGCAGAAGCAACGGATTGGCACAGGTGTGCCAGGTGTCCACCTTGACTTAGCCACCTGTGATTAGAGAGGAAAGGGAAAGCATGTGGAGCCATCCCTCCCAGGACTACGGAAGTTGCTTTAATTGAAGACAGTGGGCCCTTCTGGTAGGAAAGAAAGTGGGAAGGCATACACAGGTGGCTTCTACTACTTTATTGACTTGTTTGAGACAGGGTCTTGCTCTGTCACCCAGGCTGGAGTGCAGTGGTGCAATCATAGATCACTGCAGCCTTGACTCACGGAAGTCACCCTCCCACCTCCGTCTCCCAAACGTGAGAGGCAGACACGAGCCATCACGCCCAGCCTTGTTATTTCTTAAGCTTTATGGTGGGTTTCCTGGTGTTTCTTATATTACTTTTTATGACATTTTGAATGTCTGAAATCTTTTTTTAGAATTTCAAAATAAAAAGAAGGGGCTTTTCATTATTATTATTATTTTTTTTTTTGGAGATGGAGACGATATCTCGGCTGACTGCAGCCTCTGCCTTCTGGGTTCAAACGATTCTCCTGCCTCAGCCTCCCTAGTAGCAGGCACTACAGAAGCCCACCACCAAGCCTGGCTAATTTTTGAATTTTTTTTAGTAGAAATGGGGTTTCACCGTGTTGGCCCCACGGGTCTCGACCTCCTGGCCTCAGGTGATCCGCCTACCTTGGTCTCCCAAAGTGCCGGGATTACAGGCAGGAGCCGCAGCGCCCAGCCTGAAGGGGTCTTCTTTAAATTAAAAAGAAGAAAACTTCTTTCTGTAAAACTGCGTGTATATGCACACATACATATCCACCAATGATCAGCATTTAATACGGTGATGAGATAATTAATTCTTTGGTTCTTGAAGTCTTGTTTTAGTTTACTGAGAGTTTTACTCAGAAGTTGGTGACTCATTCATTCGTTTAATAAATAAGTATTGAATGCCAATTGTTGGAAGCCCTGGGCTCACAAAAAAGCAGAAGACCAGGCAGATCAACACGCAGCTAGTGAACACTTAGTAAACAAAATTCTTTTCTTTTAAAATCTGAAATGAGCCTCTATTTAAGTTCCTCACAGTTTCTGTCTAGGAGCAGTCTCAATGCTTTGGGAGCAAATTGCCTTTGCATTGGAAAGAAGCACTTGGGTAGCCCTCTTGGTCACGAGAGGGTAAGTGGCACCCCTGACTTGAGGGCAAGAAATGAAAAAGGCATTTGTGTGTGTGGCTTGACGGAAGCTTCTTTTCCTAATTCCTCCCGGTCATCAGAGCCTTCGGGAGGAGGTGGGCACGCTTGGACAGAGGCCAAGGAACTTACTGGGAAGAAATGAAAGGAGACCTTTATGGTTGATGAGGTGTTTTAGAACCTTTAAATTGAGACAGAGCCAGGGACGGTGGCTCACATCAGGCACAGTGGCTGACACACTGTCCCCTGTTCTTGGACCACCTTTGGGCCAGAGTTCTCCTGGGACTTCCGGTTCTACTTAGGTAGGACAATGACCTGGTTAGCAGTGGTTTCCGAAGAGGATTCGCCATGTCTGGGTGAGAGGTTCAAGTGGGGCTTAGCCGCAGAGTGGATGAAGGTCATCTCCCTGGCCCCCACCTCCCACGCCCACCCGGACCGGCCGGGTCTCCACGCTTCTTCCCCTCATCCCACTCCCCAGTTTGCAGGATTCCCCATGTAGCATTTGGCGGTCCCGTTCTGCTCAGAGCCCCTAAGACCCCTTTCTTTCTTTCTTTCCTTCCTTCCTTCCTTCCTTCCTTCCTTCCTTCCTTCCTTCCTTCCTTCCTTCCTTCCTTCCTTCCTTCCCTCCTTCCTTCTTTCCTT
>NW_022437051.1:2120684-2149910 GCF_009761245.1 Sapajus apella
CTTTCCTTTCTTCCTTCCTTTCTTTTTTTTTTTTTTTGAGATGGAGTCTCACTCTGCTAGGCTGGAGTACATTGGTGCGATCTTGGCTCGTGGCAAACTCTGCCTCCCTGGTGCAAGCGATTCTCCTGCCTCAGCCTCCTGAGTAGCTGGGATTACAGGCCGTACCACCGCGCCTGGCTAATTTTTGTATTTTTAGCAGAGATGGGGTTTCACCATGTTGGCCAGGATGGTCTTGATCTCCTGACCTCATGATCTGCCCACCTCGGCCTCCCAAAGTGCTGGGATTACAGGCATGAGCCACCGTGCCCGGCCACTAAGACTCCTTTCTACCAGTTTGATGGCCCTTTCCCTTCCACTTCAGAGGGTGGATAAGTTTCAGGTAAACTGACACCCAAGTCCGCTGTGGGACCCTGGGAGCTTTTGCGTAGAGCACATGCCTGCTTGACTCCCGACTCCCTTGCCCGTCTCCCCGGGGCTCCTCATCTGTAACCCACTGGCTGACGCCTGCTCACTCTGCAAAGCATCGGCTGCAAGAGAGAGACCAGAGACTCCTTCCCTCCTCGTGAGCTTCCCTCCTGACCCTTGGTGTTCTCTCTGCCAGCAGGTCTCTCGAAGCCATCCAATTTTATTTTTATTTATTTATTTTACTTTTTAAATTTATAGATAGAGTCTCGCTCCCTCTCCAAGGCTGGACTGCAGTGGCGCAATGACGGCTCACGGCAGCCTTGACCTCCTGGGCTCAAGCGACCCTCTCTGCTTTCACCTCTCACATACCTGAGGCTGCAAGCATGTGCCACCATGCCCAGCTAATTACTTTATTTTTATGTTTTGTAGAGATGTGGGGGACGGTTGACTATGTTGCCCAGTGTGATCTCAAAACTCCTGTCCTCAAGAGATGGTCCTGCCTCAGCCTCCCAAAGTGCTGGGATGACAGGCGTCAGCCACTGCGCCTGGCCAGTTTTTAACCACAAGGGGAGCAATAACAGTTTAAAAACAAAACAACAACAACACAAAACCAGTAAACTTGTAAACCGATCGGAGGCTATCTTATTCTTGTCAAAGTATTTGAGATCAGAATTGGCTCCTTCAAGCTAAGTCAATCCCTGAAGTTTGGGAGCAGTTTGATAGAAGGAGGAAAACTAGAGGTAAACGAGCGTCCTGGAAATGTGGCAAGTGGGAGCGAGAGCCAGTTCTGACTTGAAGAAGAAGGCAGTACGAATTAGCTTCGCTTCATCTGGTGAAGCAGGATATACCAGTTATACCCAGAAAGAGGAAGGTAGCTTCAAATTGTGACAAAAGCCATGGCTGTGAAACCCAGGTTAAAATGAAAGAGAGTAGAGAGGTCTGTTTGGATCTGGAAAAGAGGAGTCAGGGAAGCCTCTCCAAAAATGTGGCATTTTAACAGAGCCTGAGGAATGGGTTGTGTGGGGGTGAGGGAGGGGTCTTTGCAAAGAAAACAGCATGTGCCAAGGTCCTGAGGCAGGACGCCATGTGATGAACCCAAAGTGGGATCAGGATGGTCCTCAGTGAGGTAAGTGAGGGGAAACAGCTCCCTCATGACATTGGAAAGCATGGCAGGGGGCAGGTTTTTATATGTGCAGGGCTTTATAAGCAGATGCTGATTTTACTTTTTTAAAATTTATTTTGACATGGAGTCTCATTCTGTCACCTGGACTAGAGTGCAGCAAGGTGGCCTCAGCTCACTGCAGCCTCCACCTCGCGGGCTTAAGTGATTCTCCTGCCTCAGCCTCCCGAGTAGCTGGGACTACAGGCGTGTGCCACCATGCCCGGCTAGTTTTTGTATTTTTAGTAGAGACGGGGTTTCACCATGTTGCCCAGGCTGGTCTGAGACTCCTGACCTCAAGTGATCTGCCCATCTTGGCCTTTCAAGTGCTGGGATTACAGTCGTGAGCCACCACGCCCGGCCCTTAAGCATAAATATTGCTCGGGCTGTTGTGAGGACAGCGGACTGGAGCCAGGAAAGTGACTTGAACCTGGGAGGTTGAGGCTGCAGTAAGCCATGGTAGTGCCACTGCACTCCAGCCTCGGTGACAAAGTCAGACCTCATCTCTAAGCAAATAATAATAACAGAAGAAAATCAATCAATTGGTCATCAATACTTTCACTTTGGGGCTAAAAAAAAGAAAAAATATATTTTTAATACTGCAGAAAGTTCCCTCATGTCCTTTTGCAGAAAATCTCAACTCCCCCACAACCCAGGCAGCAAATCGTTCTAGATTAGTGTTGCTGTTGTTTTCTCTAAGACAGAGTCTTACTCTGTCACCCAGGCTGAAGTGCACTGACACCATCTCGGCTCACTGCAACCTCCACCTCCCAGGTTCAAGTGATTCTCCTGCCTCAGCCTCCCGAGTAGCTGTGATTACAGGTGCCTACCACCAAGCCTGGATAATTTTTTATATGTTTAGTAGAGACGGGGGTTTCACCATGTTGGTCAGGCTGGTCTCGAACTCCTAACCTTGTGATCCACCCGCCTCAGCCTCCCAGTTTTCTGGTATTCCAGGTATAAGCCACCACACCTGGCCTAGTTTGGCTTTTTCTAGAATTTCTTGTAAATATAGTCCTATAGCATGCACTCATTTATGTCTTGCTTTTTTTTTTTTTTGAGACAGAGTCTCACTCTGTTGCTCAGTCTGGATGCAGTGGCACGATCTCAGCTCACCACAACCTCTGCCTCCCGGGTTCGAGCGATTCTCCTGCCTCAGCCTCCAAAGTAGCTGAGATTACAGGCGAGCACCACCATGCCCAGCTAATACTTTTGTACTTTTAGTAGAGACGGGGTTTCACTATGTTGGCCAGGCTGGTCTCAAACTCCTGACCTTGTGATATGCCTGTCTTGGCCTCCCAAAGTGCTGTGATTATAGGTGTGAGGCACCGCGCCCAGGCTCTTGCTGCTTTTTTGCTTTTAAGACTGTTGTGTGTAGTTTTTGCGTCAGTGTTTTACATTGTGTTGCTGGGTAGCATTCCATCGTCTATACCACCATTTGTGCATCTATTCCCCGTCGGGAGATAAGTGAGTTGTTTCCAGTTATTGGCTATTGTACATGGAGCTGCTAGGACTATTCATAAAAGTCTCTGTGAACATGTGTTTTTATCGTTCTTGATTAAATGCCTCAGAGTGGAATTGCTGCATCATACTGTAAGTGCATTTTTTTTTTTGACGGATTCTTGCTCTTTTGCCCAGGCTGGAGTGCAGTGGTGCAATCTCGGCTCACTGCAACCTCCACCTCCCAGGCTCAAGAGATTCACCTGCCTCAGCCTCCCAAGTAACTGGAACTACAGGTGCAGATACCATGCCCGGCTAATTTTTGTATTTTTAGTAGAGATGGGGTTTTGCCATGCTGGCCAGGCTGGTCTCAAACTTCTGACCTCAAGTAACCTGCCTGCCTTGGCCTCCCTGGGATTACAGGGGTGAGCTGCTGCACACGGCCCATATTCTTAACTTTGTCAGAAACGGCTGAGTTGTTTTCCAAATTGCTTGTCTCATATTTTACATTCCCACGAGCCATTTATGAGCGTTTTTGTTGCTTCACATCCTGACCAATATTTGGTTTGGTCAGTATTCTTTTTTTGGTTTTAGCCATGCTGGTGGGTATGTACAGTTTTCATTGTGCTTTAATATTCTTTTCTCTGATGACAAATTATACTTCAGCATCATTCCATGGACTTATTGGCCATTTCTATTTTTTCTTTTGTAAAATGTCAGTTGAAATTTTTTGCACATGTTTAAATTAGGTGAGCTAGACTCAGTGGCTCACACCTTTAATCCCAACACTTTGTGAGGCTGAAGTGGGAGGACTGCTTGATGCTGGGACTTCGAGGCTGCAGTGAGCTATGATTGTGCCACTGCACTCCAGCCTGGGCAATAGAGCAAGACCCTGTCTCAAAACAACAAAAGCAAATAAAAGGGTTTTTTTTTTCTTCTCATTATTGATTTATAAGAGTCCTTTATATACTCCAGAAACATGGTCTTTGTCAGATATATGTGTTGCAAATATATTAATCTTTTTTCCTCCCCCATGGGTTGCCATTTTATCTTCAACGGCCTTGAAGGCAAAGAAGATCTTAATTGTCATAAAGTACAACTTACCAATTCTGTTCTTTTGCAGGTTGGTATTTTTGGTCTATCTAAGTAATCTTTGCCTACTCCAAGTAAGAATAGATTTTCTGTGCACCTGTAGTCCCAGTAACTTGGGAGGCTGAAGCAGGAGGATCATTTGAACCCAGGAGTTTGAGGTTACAATGAGTATGATCTTCTTTGCACTCCAGCCTGGGTGACTCTGTCTCTGAACGAAGAGAGAGAGATTTTTTTTTTCCTAGAGATTCGATAATTTAAGCATTTATACATAGATCCATGATCAAGTTAATTTAGTGTATGGTGTAAGAAAAGGGTTGAGGTTTTTTTTTTTTAATTTTTTAAAATTCAAATTGTATTTTTTTGTTTAAAAATATAATATAGAAATGGAGTCTTGCTATGTTGGCCAGGCTGATCTTGAACTCCTGGGCTCGAGTGATCCTCCCACCCTGGCTTCCCAAAGTGCTGGGATTACAGGCATAAGCCACTACATCTGACCTTTTCTTTTTTGTGTATTTTAGACTTTTTAAAAGAGCAGTTTTAGATTTACAGCAAAACTAAGAGGAAGGTACAAAGACATCTCGTATGCCCTCTGCCCTCAGATATGCATGGATTCCTGATTATCAGCATCAACTGGAATGGTGCATTTGTCACACATGATCAGCCTACATTGACACAAAGTCCATAGATTGCATTAGGGCTCATTCTTGGTGTTGCCCACCCTCTGAGTTTGGACAAGTGTATAATGACATAGATCCATCATTATAGTATAGCACAGAATAGTTGCATTAGCCTAAAAATCCTCTGTGGTCTGCCTGTTCATCCGTCCCTCCCTTCTGCCTCCTGAAAACCACTATTTACTGTCTCAAGAGTTTGGCTTTTCCAGAATGTCATATAGTTGGAATCACCTAGGATGTGGCCTTTTCAAATTGCCTTCTTTCACTTCATACATATTTAAGTTTCCTCCATGTCTTTTCATGGCTTGATAGCTTCTTTCTTTCTCTCTCTCTTTCTTTCTTTCTTTCTCTTTCTTTCTTTCTCTCTCTCTTTCTTTCTTTCTCTCTCTCTCTTTCTCTTTTTTCTTTCTCTCTCTCTCTCTTTCTTTTTCTTTCTTCTTTTCTTTTCTTTTTTTGACAGCATCTTGCTCTGTCACCCAGGCTGGATTGCAGTGGTGTGATCTCAGCTCACTGCAACCTCCACATCCTAGGTTCAAGCAATTCTCCTGCCTCAGCCTCCCAGGTAGCTGGGACTACAGGTGTGTGCCACCATGCCCAGGTAATTTTTGTGTTTTTAATAGAGACAGGATTTCACCATGCTGGCCAGACTGGTCTCGAACTCCTGACCTCAAGTGATCTGCCTGCCTCGGTCTCCCAAAGTGTTGTAATTACAGGCGTGAGCCACCGCGCCAGACCAGATAGCTCCTTTCTTGTTAGCACTGAATAATATTCCACTCTCTGGATATACTGCAGTCTGCTTATCCATTTACCTACCAGGGATGTCTTTACTGCCTCCATGTTTTGACAACTAAATCTAAAGCTGCTATAAACATTTGTGTGCAGGCTTTTGTGTGGACATAAGTTTTCGGCTCCTTTGGGTAAATACCAAGGGCTGTGATTGCTGCATCATATGGTAAGAGAATGCTTAGTTTTATAAGAAACTGCCAAACTGCCTTTCCATCTGGCTGTACCATTTTGCATTACTGCCAGCAACGAATGAGAGCTCCTATTACTCCACATCCCCACCAGTGTTCGGTGTCGTCCGTGTTCTGAACTTCGGTCGTTCTAATAGGTGTGCAGTGGTATCTCATTATTGTTTTAATTTGCATTTCCCTGGTGACGTGTGATTTGAGCATCTTTTCATATGCTTATTTGCCATCTGTGTGTCTTCTTTGGTGAGGCATCTGTTCAGGTCTTTTGCCCATTTTAAAATCGGGCTGTTTGTTTTCTTCTTGCTGAGTTTTAGGCATTCTCTGTATATTTTGAATAACAGTCTTTCATCAGATAAGTCTTTTGCAAATATTTCCTCCTGATGTGTGGTTTGCCTTTTCTTTCTCTTGGCGTATCTTTTTCAGAGCAGAAAATTTTAATGTTAATAAAGTCCAGCTTATCAATTCTTATCTTCAGGGATCATGTCTTTGGTGTTGTATCTAAAAAGTCATCATGAAACACTCAGCCGTCCAGATTTTCTCTTACGTTACTGTCTAGGCGTTGCATAGTTTTACATTTTACATTCAGGTCTATGATCCTTTTTGAGTGAACTTTTGTGAAGGGTGTAAAGTCTGTGTCTAGAATCATTTTATTTTTTGGGATGGGGATGTCTAGTTATTCCAGCAGCCTTGTTGAAAAGACGATCTGTGTTCCATTGCATCACCTTTATTCTTTTTCTTTTTCTTTTTTTTTTTTTTGAGACGGAGTTTAGCTCTTGTTACCCAGGCTGGAGTGCGATGGTGCAATCTTGGCTCACCACAACCTCTGCCTCCCGGGTTCAAGCAATTCTCCTGCCTCAGCCTCCCGAGTAGCTGGGACTACAGGCACGCACCACCGTGCCTAGCTAATTTTTTTGTATTTTTAGTAGAGACAGGGTTTCACCATGTTGACCAGTATGGTCTCGATTTCTTGACCTCGTGATCCACCCGCCTCGGACTCCCAAAGTGCTGGGATTATAGGCGTGAGCCACCGCGCCCGGCCCACTTTTACTCCTTTTCAAAGATCAATTGACTGTATTTATGTGGGTCTATTTCTGGGCTTTCTATTTTGTTCCATTGTAAAGAGCTGACATCATGGCAATATTGAGTCTTCCTGTTGGTAAATATGGAATCTCTCTCCATTTATTTAGTTTTCCTTTGGTGTCTTTCATGAGAGTTTTATAGTTTTCCTCACATAAAACTGTTACATGTTTTCTGAGATTTGTACCTAAGTATTTCACTTTTGGGGGTGCTAATGTAAATGGTGCTATGTAATATGTTTTAATTTCAAATTTAAAAAGAAAAAAGGCCAGGTGCGGTGGTTCATTCCTATAATCCCCACACTTTGGGAGGCCGAGGTAGGTGGATTACCTGAGGTCAGGAGCTTAAGACCAGCCTGGTCAATATGATAAAACTCTGTCTCTACAAAAAATACAGAAATTAGCTGGCCATAGTTGTGGGCACCTGTAATCCCAGCTACTTGGGAGGATGAGGCAGGAGAATCGCTTAAATCCAGGAAGCAGAGGTTGCAGTGAGCCAAGATCATGCCACTGCACTCCAGCCTGGGTGACAAGAGCAAAACTCTGCCTCAAAAAACACCACCACCACCCACAAATTTTATTTGTTCATTGGTGGTATATAGAAAAACAATGGACTTTTGTATACTAACATTGTATTCTGCAACCTTTGTAAAATTACTTATTAGTTCTAGTTATTTTGTCGATGCTATTGGATTTTCTACATGGATAATTATGTCATCTGAGCTGGGCGTGGTGGCTAATGCCTGTAATCCCAGCACTTTGGGAGGTATACTGGCCTCATAGAATGAATTAGGAAGTATTCCCTTTGCTTCTATCTTCTGAAGGAGATTATAGAAAATCGGTGTAATTTCCTCTTTAAATGTTTTGTTGAGGCCAGGCGAAGTGGCTCACAGCTGTAATACCAGCACTTCAGGAGGTCAACGCGGGCAGCTCTGGAGGTCAGGAGTTTGAGACCAGGCTGGCCAGCATGGTGAAACCCCGACTCTAATAAATATACAAAAATTACCTGGGCATGGTGGCATGGGCCTGTAGTCCAATCTACTCTGGAGGCTGAGGCAGGAGAATCGCTTGAACCTGGGAGGCAGAGGTCGCGGTGAGCTGAGATTGCACCATTACAATCCAGCCTGGGTGACAGAGGAGACTCTGTCTCAAAAAAAAAAAAAAAATGTTTTATTGAATTCACCTCTAAACCCATCTGAGCCAGGTGCTTTCTGTTTGAGAAGTTACCAATTATTGATTCAATTTAAAAAATAAATATAGGCCTATTTAGATTATTCATTTCTTCTTGTATAAGTTTTGGCAGATTGTGTCTTTCAAGGAATAGGTCCATTTCATGTAGGTTATCAAATTTATAGAGTTGTTCATAGCATTTCATTATTATCCTTCAAATGTCCATGAAGTATGAAATATGTCATTTTTGACATTAATAATGTGTGTTCGTTCTCTTTTTTTCTTAACTTGGTTAGAAGCTTATCAATTTTATTGAACTTCTCTCCTTTTTTTTTTTTTTGAGATGGAGTCTCATTCTGTCTCCCAGGCTGGAGTGCAGTGATGTGATCTCGGCTCACTGCAACCTCTGACTTCTGGGTTCAAGTGATTCTCCTGCCTCAGCCTCCTGAGTAGGTGGGATTACAGGCAGTCGCCACCATGCCCAGCCAATTTTTATATTTTTAGTAGAGACAGGGTTTTACCTTGTTGGCCAGGCTAGTCTCAAACTCCTGACCTCAAGTGATCTGTTGCCTTGGCCTCCCAAAGAGCTGGGATTATAGGTGTAAACTACCACGCCTGGCCTTATTGAACTTATCAAAGCATTAGCTTTTGGTTTGATTGATTTTCCCTATTGATTTCTTGTTTTTCATTTCCTTGATTTCTGCTGTAATTGTTTTTCTTCTGCTTACTTTAGATTTAATTTTACTCTTTAATTAATACTCTTTCTAGTTTCCTAAGGCGTAAGCTTACATTAGTGATTACAGAGCTTTCTCCTTTTCTAATACATGCGCTCAATGCTATTTATTTCTCTTTAAGCACGGTTTTACTGCATGTCACACATTTTGATAAGTTGTATTTTCATTTTCATTTAGTTCAGAACGTTTTAAAATTATCTCTTCAAGAATTCTTCTCTGACCCATTTGTTAATTACAGATGTGTTAATTTCCAAGTATTTCGGGATTTTTCCAGCTATCTTTCTGTTATTAATTTTTAGTTTAATTTAATTGTGGTTGGAAAGCAGGCATTGTATAACTTCTGTTTGTAAAATTTTGTTAAGATACTCTTTTATGGCCCAGAATCTGTCTGTCTTGGTGAGTGTTTTATGTGAACTTGAGAAAAATGTGTAATCTGCTGTTGCTGGATGAGGTAGTCAATAGTTGTCCCTCTGTCCAGTGAATTGATGGTGTTGTTGAATTCACCTATGTTCTTACTGATTTTCTGCTTGCTGAGCCTATTTCTGATAAATTGGTGTTAATGTCTCCAACTAGAATAATGGATTAATCACTTATCCTTGTATTTCTGTTAGTTTTACCTCATGTGGTTGGACACTTTGTTGTCAAGTGCAAATATATTAGATTGTTATGTCTTCCTGGAGAATTGTTCCCTTCCCAGCGGCACGATATCGGCTCACCGCAACCTCCACCTCCCGAGTTCAAGTGATTCTCCTGCCTCGGCCTTCCAAGTAGCTGGGATTTCAAGTGTGAGCTGCCACCACACTCGGCTAATTTTTGTTGAGATGGGGTTTCACCAGGTTGGCCAGGCTGGTCTCGAACCCCTAAGTAATCCACCCACCTCGTCCCCGCAAAGTGCTGGCATTGCAGGCAAGAACCACTATGTCCAGCCACCATTCTGTTCTTAACATCGCCTGCCCTACGGGAAACCATGTTAGCAGAGCATAACCTTCTTGGCTCTATCAGAGCCTAACTGACCTTGGGAAAGGAAATGCCCAACTCCAGCCCCCCTCCAATCATCCTGTCCCACCTAAGGAGGGAGGGAACTGAAGCACTGGTGAAGTTCACAGTTCAGGGGCACAGGCTCACCGAAGGACTGAAACCTAACCGCAGGTCTACAGAGTGCTTCTCCTCTCTCCACACCTAACCACCACAAAACTAAAGGCCTATGTACCACTGGTCCTTTTACTCACTACAACATGCCTGGTGATCAAGAAAAGAATTACAACCCATACCAAAAGAAAAAACACAGTTTGAAGAGACAGAATAAGCATCAGAGCTAGATGAGGCAGAGATGTTGGAATTATCAGATCAGGAATTTCAAACATCTAGGATTCATATGCTAAGGGATCTAATGGATAAAGTAGACAGCATACAAGAACAGATGAACAATGTAAGCAGAGAGATGGAAAGTATAAGAAAAATAAACAAAAAGATACGCTAGAGATCAAAAGCACACTTATAATCACAGCTACTCGTAAGAGAAATTAGGAATAAACCTGATAACTTGATGGGCTTATTAGTAGGCGGGAAACACCTGACAAAAGAATCTCTGAGCTTGAAAACATCCCATTAGAAATCTCTGAAACTGAAAACAAAAAGAGACTGAGAAAAAACACGGAGCATTCAAGAACTGTGAGAAAACCGCAAAAGGTATAACATGTACGCAATGACAATACCAGAAGGAGAAGAAACAGAGCTAGGAACAGAAGAAATATTTGAAACAACAATGACTGAGAATTTCCCCCAAATGAATGCCAGATACCAAACCACAGGTCCAGGAAGCACAGAGAATAGCAAGCCGGATAAATACCAAAACAAAACAAAAAATGCCTTGGCATACCATATTTAAATTACATAAAATTCAAAGATGGGCCAGGCATGGTGGCTCATGCCTGTAATCCCTGCACTGTGGGAGGCCGAGTTGGGTGGATCAGCTGAGGTGAGGAGTTTGAGACCAACCTGGCCAACCTAGTGAAACCCCTTCTCTACTAAAAATACAAAAATTAGCTAGGCATGGTGGCTCACACTT
Source organism: Sapajus apella (assembly GCF_009761245.1). Classification (NCBI taxonomy): domain Eukaryota; kingdom Metazoa; phylum Chordata; class Mammalia; order Primates; family Cebidae; genus Sapajus; species Sapajus apella. The sequence goes on from NW_022437051.1 coordinate 2,131,474, forward strand.
GTAATCCCAGCTACTAAGGAAGCTGAGGCATGAGAATCACTTGAACTTGGGAGGTGGAGGTTGCAGTGAGCCGATACTGTACCACTGCACACCAACCTGAGCAACAGAGTGAAACTCCACCTAAAAAAAAAAACGATAAAAAAGTAAATGGATGGAAAAAGATATACCATAACACCAATCAGAAGAAAACAGGAGTCACTATATTGGTTTCAGACAAAGCAGAATCACAGCAAGGAAAGTTTTCAGGGATAAAGAAGGGCACTACATAAGGACGAAGTTTTGCTCTTGTTGCCCAGGCCGGAGTGCAATGGGGCAATCTCAGCTCACTGCAACCTCTGCCTCCCAGGTTCAAGTGATTCTCATGCCTCAGCCTCCTGAGTAGCTGGGATTACAGGCATATGCCACCACACCCAGCTAATTTTGTATTTTTAGTAGAGACAGGATTACACCATGTTGGCCAGGCTGGTCTCGAACTCCTGACCTCAGGTGATCCACCTGCCTTGGCCTCCCACTGTGCTGGGATTACAGGTGTGAGCCACCGCACCTGGCCTTGCTGTTTTCAATGTACACATTTTGTACATCTTTCATCAGATTTATTTTCAAGTATTAAATATTTTTCTAAATCATTAAATGTTTTTTTTTTTTTTTTGAGATGGAGTCTCACTCTGTAGCCCAAGATGGAGTGCAGTGGTGAGGTCTCTGCCCACTGCAACCTCTGCCTGCCGGGCTTAAGCGATTCTCATGCCTCAGCCTCCTGAGTAGCTGAGACTACATGTGCGCACCACCATGCCTCGCGAATTTTTTGTATTTTAGTAGAGACAGGGTTTCACCATGTTACCCAGGGTGGTCTCGAACTCTGAGCTCAGGCTATCAGGCCACCTCAGCCTCCCAAAGTGCTGAGATTACAGGATGAGCTACTGTGCACGGCCCATTATAAATGTTTTAATTTCCACTTAAACAGAAATGCAATTGATTTTCACATGTCAATCAAATATGCAAAATCATATTAAACACATCCTGCAATCTTCAGTACTGCATTTATGCTAAAGCAGGGAGCACGCTGCACCCTGCCTCACTATACATACTTTATACATGCCCTGTCCCTACTCTTTCCCATCAAGCTTTTTAAACCATTAACTGGGCCGGGCGCGGTGGCTCAAGCCTGTAATCCCAGCACTTTGGGAGGCCGAGGCGGGTGGATCACGAGGTCAAGAGATCGAGACCATCCTGGTCAACATGGTGAAACCCCGTCTCTACTAAAAATACAAAAAATTAGCTGGGCATGGTGGTGCGTGCCTGTAATCCCAGCTACTCAGGAGGCTGAGGCAGGAGAATTGCCTGAACCCAGGAGGCGGAGGTTGCAGTGAGCCGAGATCGCGCCATTGCACTCCAGCCTGGGTAACAAGAGTGAAACTCCGTCTAAAAAAAAAAAAAAAAAAAAACCATTAACTGCATTGTCAATATCTTGAGCACAGTGTGCTATAGTATGGATATGATTTGTCCCCAAAGAAATTCAAGTTAAAATGTAACTGCCATAGCCCCAGCTCCTCAAGATGCTGAGGCAGGAAGATTGCTTGAGCCCAGGAGTTTGGATCCAGCCTGGACAACATAGTGAGACTTTGTTTGAAAAAACAAAAACTTAATTGCTAATGTAACAACACTGAGAGGTGGAACCTTTAAGAGGCGGAACCTAACGGGAGGCATTTGGTTCATGGGACTGCTGCTTTTTCGCGTGGCTTGTGCTGTTCTCATGGTAGTGAGTTCTCACTCTCATGAAACTTGATCAGTTCTCGCAGGAGTGGGTTTGTTCCCACGATGGCATGTTGTTATAAAGTGAAGGTACCCTTTGTGTTCAGCCCCTTTGCACATGCCTGTTTCCTCTTTGACCTTCCACCGTGTTATGCTGCAGCACAAAAGCCCCCGTCAGAAGCAAGGGCCATGCCCTTGAACTTCTCAGCCTGTAGGATCATGAGCTAAAGAAGCCTCTTTTCTTTATAAATCACCCAGTCTCTGGTTGTCTGTTATGGTAACACAAAATGAACTAAGACAAGATGTCTTTGGTTCAAAGTTCAGAAACTTTTGCTGTAGTGACATTAACTATAAAGAGTATTTCCCTCCTCACATAATAAGACATCAAAGAAGAGTGATTGCTGTAAAGTAGCAATGGTTTCAAGGAGAATCTTTTGACTTTTTCCTCACAGTTGCAGAATGGTCATTGCAGCTGCAATCCTCACATCCCGTTCAAGGCAGGAAGAAGGCGAGAGAAGGAGGTACCAGGTACATTGGTTGCCTTGTATCAGTCAAGCAAGATCTTTCCTCTAAAACAGTAGTTCTCAACTGAGGACAATTTTACTCCCCAGACAACAGTTCACACTGTTTTGGAGACATTTGTGGCTGTCATAACTAAGGGGGCGCTGTTGTCATCTAGTGGGCAGGGGCCAGGGATGATGTAAACATTCGTCAATCCCCAGAAAAACCCCTCGTAACAAAGAATTATCTGACCCAAAGTGTCAATGGTGCCAAGGCTGAGAGACCCTGGTCTAAACCGCACCTGTAGACTTTCCTTTAGGTGCCGTTGGGTAAATACGAGCATATGGCCATCCCTAGCTTTAGGGACACTACAGTAGTAGAAAACTTTGATTTGTACCGACTAGACCAGATCTAGGATGCTCTAGACCTAGGGCTGGGATATTGGTGTTCCAACAAAATTTGAGTTGTATTAGCAAGAAAGAAAAGGTAGTAATGGATACTGAGTAAGCAAATCTGGTATCTGCCTATGACAGACACCAAAGCAGATCTACCCAGCTTCCCAGGCTGCCAGAGACCCAGATGAAGTGCTTTTTTTTTTTTTTTTTTTTTGACAGAGTCTTCATCTGGTGGAGTACCTTAGCACAATTCCGGCTCAGTGCAACCTCTGCCTCCCAGGTTCAAGTGATTCTCCTGCCTCAGCCTCCTGGGTAGCTGGGATTACAGACACTCACATCCAGCTGATTTTTATATTTTAGTAGAGACAAGGTTTTGCCATGTTGGCCAGGCTGGTCTCAAACTCCTGACCTCAAGTGATCCACCTGCCTCGTCCTCCCAAAGTGCTGGGATTACAGGCATGAGCCACCACACCTGGCCAGTGATGAAGTGCATTATCGATGTTTTCCTTGTAAGTCCTCTGTTCCTAGGATTCTGAATTACCAATACAAGGAAGCATAACATGAAACTTCTATATAATGTTCTGGATCTCTTGAGGGAATACCATCCATATTCCTTCCAACAATGTTCTTTTTTTCTTTTATTTACTTATTTATTATTTTTTACATCTGGCCATTCGGATTGAACCAATAATGTTCTTTTCATCCTTGAACTGCATTGCCAATATCCTTAGCACAAAAGCTAGACTTTCTATTATGATTAGAATGTCTTAATTAACTATACCACACGATAGGCTAGCAGGGGCAGGCGAACATTCAGCTTATAAATACTCTAAAGATAACAACATCAAGAAATAAACCAACCAGCCGTTGACCACATGATATTGACCAAGATGAGAACTATGTTCCCGTGCTCCTTCACAGGCAGCCAGGAGTCTCCCCATAAATTCTATGTACCCTGTACCAATTAGCATAGTGAAAAATGAGAATGTATTCTTTTCCATTTCTAGAAAGACTAGGATACAGCTAGCTGCAGATGAAACTGGATCCAGGTGCTCAAATGATGCTCTCAAGCTCCCATCTCTATCTGTTGGCTGTGATTTTGCTCAGCTTTCTGAGGACTGCTAGCAAGTCCAGCTTCATCTCCGTGTAGGGGAAGAGAGTGTATCTCGCAGAGCCCTGGCAGGAAACAGAGAGCATACTCAAAATCAGGTGATGGGGCTGGGTGCAATGGCTTATGCCTATAATCCCAGTGCTTTGGGAGGCCAAAGCAGGTGGATTGCTTAAGGCCAGGAGTCTGAGATCAGCCTGGGCAACATAGCAGGACCCCATCTCTTAAAAAAAAATTATTTATATGTATATTTTTGAGATGGAGTCTCACTCTGTTGCCCAGGCAGTGGCATGATTTCATCTCATTGCAACCTCTGCCTCCTGGGTTCAATCGATTCTCCTGCCTCAGCATCTCAAGTAACTGTGACTCCAGGTACCTCTCACCATGTCCTGCTAATTTTGGATTTTTAGTAGAGACAGGGTTTTGCCATGTTGGCCAGGCTGGTTTCAAATGCCTGACCTCAGGTGATCCGCCTGCCTCGGCCTCCCAAAGTGCTGGGATTATAGGCGTGAGCCACTGTGCCCAGCCTAAAAAATAATTTTTTAAAAGTTAGCCAAGCATTGTGGTGCACGCCTCTAGTCCCAGCTACTCAGGAGGCTAGGAGGATCACTTGAGCCCAGGGGTATGATGGCACCACTGCACTCCAGCCCAGGTAACAGAGACCCTGTCTCAAAGAAAAAAAAATAGATGATAAAAAAATAATTTAATGAAGGGATTATTTACCATGGTGAGTGCAAATTTTAAGGAAATCCGTCAGAGGTAGCGGAGTACATAGTACCTGGCATTGTGCACTCTGGTTGTAGTAAACCACAGGGAGCTGTTATTCCTAGGCCTATAGAAGCAGGGGAAAGGAATAGTTATTGGGTACCAGATGGGGATTTGCTGGAGAGGGCTTTCTGAAGGCAGCTGTGGCATTGGGTACAGGCCGCAGGGAACCCATGCGGCCGGTCCCTTCCCAATCCCGCCGCTGATCCCCTGTTGTACTCCCATTGCTTCAGCCCAACAGGAAACTGAAAGGCAGGGGAGCCCTCCTGGGGCACAGAGCAGGGTGAACACGGGCAAGAGGATCCACAGAGGCCGACAGAAGTTAGTGAGCGGGGGCTTTGGCTTTCCTTCCTAGGATATATTATTATTATTACTAATTTCTTTTTCTTTTTTTTTCAAATGAACTCTCGCTTTGTCACCCAGGCTAGAGTACAGTGGTGCGATCTCTGCTCACTGCAACCTCTGCTTCCCTGGTTCAAGTGATTCTCCTGCCTCAGCCTCCTGCCACCACGCCCGGCTAATTGTTGTAGTTTTAGGGTTTCACCATGTTGGCCAGGCTGGTCTCAAACTTCTGAACTCGAGTGATTTGCCCTCCCAAAGTGCTGATTACATACATGAGCCAGTGTACCCAGCCCCTCCTTCATAATTGAATATCATGCTTCCATTTCTCACGGGGCTCAGTGAAGCCTGCATGAGCCAGCATCCCCGGCAGAGATAGAGAAGACTCCTGTGCTGGTCACTGGAGCCCCTCCCCCAATGCCAGGACCTCTCCTGACAGTCATGCCTCTGCCCGCGCGGTACACTCTGCTAGAGCATCGTCCTATTTTGCTTTCAGTTGCCAAATCCCTATTCATCCTTCACGAAATATCTCCTTTTAAGGACTCTGTGCAAACTGCAGAAATAAATCATTGTGAGGATCAATTACCATTATATTGAGCTTTTAACGCTTTCCTGAATTGCATTAATTTTTCAACATTATATGTTTTCCAAAATTCACAAAAGCGTTCGGCATTACTGGTAAAGCACTATCATTGGCTATTATAATTACTATTAAATATTTTTCTATCAAACACAAAATTAACATGACTTTTTGCTACTATGCTCATATTGCAAATCAAATTTAAAAACCTGTGGAATAACCAAAGATATAAATGAAACAGCAACTGCACGTTCTCAAATGGTTTGGCAAGTTTAAAAAAAGGGATTGTCATGCCTGTCATCCCAGCACTTTGGGAGGCCAAGGGAGGTGGATCACAAAGTCAGGAGATCAAGACCATCCTGGCTAATACGGTGAAACCCTGTCTCTACTAAAAATACAAAAAATTAGCCGGGCATGATGGCAAGTGCCTGTAGTCCCAGCTACTTGGGAGGCTGAGGCAGGAGAATCGCTTGAACTCAGGAGGTGAAGATTGCAGTGAGCCGAGATCACGCCACTGCACTCCAACCTGGGTGACAGGTGAGATTCCATCTCAAAAAAAAAAAAAAAAAAAAAAGGAATTGGATCTGAGTAGGTGGTGATAAACAACTTGAGAACTGTCTCACCTTAACTGTACTTTAGTTGCTATAACCCTGGGGAATTTTCTTGACAAATGTCTCCTAGTTTTCAAATTCTTCAATCCATGTGTTATTACTAACTGTTTTATAAATCTCATTGTAAGCAAAGAATATGGGCCAGGCATGGGCTCACACCTGTAATCCCAGCACTTTGGGAGCCTCAGCCAAGTGGATTGCTTAAGCCCAGGAGTCTGTCTGAGACCACCTTGGGAGATGTAGCAAGACCCTGAGTCTACAAAAGAAAATTAAAAATTAGCTGGGCATGGTGGCACACATCTGTAGTTCCTGCTACTCAGGAGGCTGAGGTGGGAGGTTTGCGTGAGCCCAGGAGGTTGAGGCTGCAGTGAGCTGTGAATGTGCCACTGCACTATAGCCTGGGTATCAGAGTGAGACCTTGTCTCTAAAAGTACACACACACACACACACACACACACACACACACAGACGCACACACACACAGAGACACACACAGACACACACACACACAGAGATGCACACACACACACACAGAGACACACATAGACACACACACACACACACACACAGAGACACACACAGACACACACATAGACACACACACACACACACAGACACACACACAGACACACACACAGACACACACACACAGAGACACACACAGACACACACACAGACACACACACAGACACACACACAGACACACACACAGAGACACACAGACACACACACAGACACACACACAGAGACACACACACACACACACACACACACACACACGGTGAAGGAAAGCATTTAGGATAAGATATTTGCTTGTATAGAAAAACAACCAACTCCAAGCAATTAACTTGAAGTGAGGATTAAACACACTTAGATAGCTCTCTTAAATGGGAATAAAGATTGTTTTCTTGGCCAGGAACAGTGGTTCACACCTGTAATTCCAACACTTTGGAAAGCCAAGGCAGGCAGATGACCTGAGGTCAGGAGTTTGAGACCAGCCTGGCCAACATCGTGAAACCCTGTCTCTACTAAAAATACAAAAAACAATGGCCAGGTGAGGTGGCATGTGCCTGTAATTCCGGCTACTTGGGAGGCTGAGGCCAGAGAATCGCTTTAACCCAGGAGGCAGAGGTTGCAGTAAGCTGAGATTGTGCCACTGCACTCCAGCCCGGGCAACAGATTGAGACTATCTCAAAAAACAAAAAACAAAAACAAAAAAAACCAAAGATTGTTTTCTTTAAATGTCATCCTATCTTATTGGAGACTCAATATTCTCTGTGGGTGAACTTTTGTTCAGCATAAAAACAAAGCTAGACCTGAATGAGCACCACCCCCTTTCTCTATTCCCATCTCCTACAAGCTCAAGATACTTCTGAAATACAGAATATTCTGTTATTTGGAAAGTTCCCCAAATCAGTGAATTATTGCCGTCTGGAGGTCAGCCTTTTGAAAGCAACTGCTTCTACTAGATTTTCTATAACTATGGCTTTAACTCATGGGTCTTTTCCTGTTATATTTTGTTTTCTTATCTTTTACCAAGCACCCCTTTTTCTTTTTTCTTTTTTCTTTTTTTTGAGACAGAGTCTCGATTTGTAGCCAGGTGCCAGGCTGGAGTGCAGTGGCGCGATCTCGGCTCACTGCAACCTCCGCCTCCCGGGTTCAAGCAATTCTCCTGCCTCAGCCTCCCGAGTAGCTGGGACTACAGGTGTGCGCCACCATGCTCAGCTAATTTTTGTATTTTTAGTAGAGACTGGGTTTCACCGTGTTTGCCAGGATGGTCTCGATCTCTTGTCCTCGTGATCTGCCCGCATCGGCCTCCCAAAGTGCTGGGATTACAGGCGTGAGCCACCGTGCCCTGTGAGCACCACTTTTTTTTAAGGTGAGATTTTTCACGCTGCAGCACTTCACATAGGGCTAGATTTCAGCTCTACGGCTTGTTGGCAGGTAACTGCCTCCTGTTGTATTGATAGTTTCTGACTGAGATTAGATTTACTTCCAGATGCAGCAAACAGATAGGCAAGGGTACAACACTCATTACATTTGCATGTACTTTTTTCCAAAGAAATTATTCATCAGGATAACAATACACAAGCCATCTCCTTATTAATGCTCAGACCACCCAGTTAAAGCAAGTGTTGAGATAACAGAAAACGCAAATGAACTGTTCACTACAGTGCCTTTTCACTCACGTGGAGTAAGCTCTTTCTTCCACCTGCACACTGTCCTCGGTTGTTTTTATGGCTTCTGAAACCATCCGTCTAACCTGCTCTCTGCTGTTCTTTAGAATACAGATGCTAATTACCTTTTCAACATTTTGATACTCCTTGCTTAGAGGCTGGTAGAGACAGGGTTTTGCCATGTTGCCCAGGCTGGTCTCAAACTCCTGGGCTCAAGTGATCCTCCTGCCTCAGCCTCCCAAGGTGCTAGGATTATAGGCGTGAGACACCCCACCTGGCCTGAAACACCTCTTAAACAGGATGCCTGTAAATAGGTCAGGCATGGTGGCTCACACCTGCATTCCCAGCACTTAGGGAGGCCAAGGCAGGAGGATCACTTGAGGTCAGGAATTTGAAACCAGCCTGACCAATGTGGCAAAACCGTCTGTACTAAAAAAAAAACAAAACAATTAGCCAGGCATGGTGGTATGTACCTGTAATCCCAGCTCCTCGGGAGGCTGAGGGAGGAGAATCTCTTGAACCTGGGAGGCAGAGATAGCAGAGAGCTAAAATTGTGCCACTGCACTCTACCCTGGATGACAGAGTGAGACCCAGTCTCAAAAGAAAAAAACAAAAAACAAAAAACAGAAAAACAGGATGGGTATAAATATGTGAGAGAGGTTCCTTCCCACTCCAACTCTGCCCAGTTTTTCCTTTGGAAACTACCCTTACCTTCCATGATGTCTGTCGCTAGGTTAATCCCACCAGTAGGCAATCCATCAGTAAAGTGTGTATCAATAAAATGCTTTACTGTGGGTTATTTTCATTTGTGAGCCCTATTACCTTTTTTCTCAGAGTATGAATTGCCTAAAGGATCCTAAATTGACTCTACAATTGTTGTTGGTTTGTCAACTTTTCCTTGTCTCCTATTGCAGGCCTCAGCAAGCTGCCTTTCTTTTTTGAGACAGAGCCTTGCTCTGTTGCCCAGGCTGGAGTGCAGTGGTGCAATCTCGGCTCACTGTAACCTCCATCTCCTGGGTTCAAGCACTTCTCGTGCCTCAGCCTCCCAAGTAGCTGGGACTGCAGGTGCCTGCCACCACACCTGGCTAATTTTTGTATTTTTAGTAAAGACAGGGTTTCACCATGTTGGCCAGGCTGGTCTCGAACTCCTGACCCCAGGTGATCCACCCACCTGAGCCTCCCAAAGTGCTGAATACAGGTGTGAGGCACCGCACTCCGCCAGCAAGCTGCTATGATAGGGAATGAAACGGGGCTTGCAAAGTGTCTCTGAGCCTTATTTAGAAGAAAAACATCATTGTCAATGGTTGTTGAGGATGACTCACCCTTACTCCTTGGAAACAACTCATTTTAGTAGAAATTAAGTATTTGTTATTTGATAAAGTCTTATAAAAGTTTTTGCTAATTAAAATTCTTCATTGTATTACAAAAAGATGCAGAGAGAAGAGTGTCTTACAGTTGGAAGGAGAGGACTTCTGTGCAGTTGAAGGAGCTGTTGAATTTTATGATTCTGCTGCCTTGGTAGTTGATAATTGAGATAAAAAGGAAGTAGAAAACAGTGGGAAAAGAAAAGAGCATGGTGCTAGACAAGAATAAGTCCTCAACAAAGGGTTTGCTGAACAAATAAATTAAATGAGCTGTGTGGGGGGGCTCACAGCTGTAATTCCAGCACTTCGGAAGGCCAAGGCAAGCAGTTCATTTGAGCCCAGGAGTTTGAGACCAGCCTGGGCAACCTGGCAAAACCTCGTCTCTAGAAAAAATACAAAAATTAGCCAGGCATGATTACATGTACCTGTGGTCCCAGCTTCTCGGGAGGCTGAAGTGGGAGGTTCTCTTGAGCCTGGCAGGTTGAGCACGCCACTGCACTGCAGGCTGGGCAGCACAGCAGGACTCTGTCTCAAAAAAAAGAAAAAGGAAGGAGAAGGAGGAGGAGAAATTAAATGGAGAAAAGGAAGGGACCCTGAAAACATAAAAACAGGTTTACAATGGGCAGGATCTCATAGCTTCTGGGATAAAATTCTACTGAAAATGGCCGGGTTTGGTGGCTCATGCCTATAATCCCAGCACTGGAAGGCCGAGGTAGGCGGATCACTTGTGGTCAGGAGTTTGTGACCAGGCTGGCCAACATGGCGAAACCCCATCTCTACAAAAAATAAAAAATTAGTGGGGCACAGTGGTATATTCCTGTAAACCCAGGTTCAGGAGGCTGAGGCAGGAGAATCGCTCAAACCCAGAAGGTAGAGGTTGCAGTGAGCCGAGATGGTGCCATTGCACTCCAGCCTGGGCTACAGAGCGAGACCCCATCCAAACAAACAACTCTATTAAAAACACTCGGACTACCCCATTTTGAACTCCATGGGAAGAAACATTTCTTCTTTGATTAAATTCTGAAGGACAGATGAACAAGAGAAAACAAATGAGATAATGAACAGAAGATTAAGGCAAAAAGAAAAAACTACAGCCTGTTAAAAAGACAGTGTTTGCAAATTATGCAAATATTCTCATTTTTCGGTTTTTCTGTTTTCTTACTTTCTTTCCTTCGTTCTAGTGTTTAAACTCTGAGTTTCAAAGGGAGACTTGAGAGCGATTTGGAATATGTTAAGTAAGACAACACCAGGTGGCGAATAGCAATTTAATTCTCCTTGCCAGCAGAGACTTAGCGTGCTTTTTATTAGGAGAGCTGGGGGCGGGGAGGATGAGGGAGGGGGCGGTAGGAAAGGCCGTTTAGTGTGTGTTGTGAGGAAGGCTTCACAGCGACTGTTTGGGCTTTTATAAGAAATTATTTTAATGCATCGCCTGCCAGAAAATTGGTTGTACAAGCGTTCAAGGCATTTTCCCTGGACCAAATATTTACACAGGAGGACAGTGTTGACATTATGTGGCTTTGCATTTCGGCGGGCAGGCTGATGCCTCTTGGGACATGTAAGTGCAGAGGGCAGGGCCTGCCACGCCCGTGAGAAGGGAGCCGGCTTCAGAGAGGGCTCCAAGATTCATGTTTGCTCTCCAAACCAAGTCAAGGGTGATACTTTTGGTTTTGAAAATAGGAGGGTGTGCTTCTCAACTGTTTCAGGCATTTACATCCTATTTGGGTTTTATCCAATGAGAAAATTGGGTTTGGGGACCCCTAAAAACTATCTTTTAACTTTTATGTATTTATTTATTTGTTTTGAGACAACTTGCTCTGTCTCAGGCTGCAGTGAAGCGGCAAAATCTCGGCTCACTGCAGCTTCAGCCTCCTGGGCTCAAGTGATTCTCCCACCTCAGCCTTCTGAGTAACGGACCACAGGCGTGCACCACCAGGCCCAGCTAATTCTTGTATTTTTTGTAGAGACAGGGTCTCACTATAGTTCCTAGGCTGTTCTCAAAGTCCTGGGCTCAAGTGATCTGCCCACCCCAGCACCTCAAAGTGCTGGGTTTACAGGCGTGAGCCATGGCGCCCAGCCTCCCAAAAACGATTTAGATGGCAATAAATAAATATCATGTAAGATAAATTATTGCAGTTATACTTTGGGGAAAAGGGAAAAGAAGAAAAGAGAATCTGGAAGATGTAGCTGTTGATACTGTTGCTATTTCGGCTCCATGTCCATTAGAGTCTTCAGCCCCTCTCCCTCTGCAGAGGCCCCTGGAGCTCTGTCTTCGTCCTTGGCAGGGAGACTCCTTAAGTTTTTTCTATTCTTTTCTAGTTCTTTTGTGAAGGTTAGTGAGTATGAATTGAAGAACCAGGTAGAATGTCTTTCTCTTGACTGGGTACAGTGGCTCAGGCCAGTAATCTCAGCATTTTGGCAGGTTCAGGCAAAAGGATCATTTGAGCCCAGGAGTTTGAGATCAGCCTGAGCATTACAGCCAGACCCTATTTCAGTTTTTTTTTTTTTAAAGGACATTTTTCTCAAAGGAACTGAATATAAAGAGAGAAGCATGCAGATGCAGTGGAGAATTTGGTAAGATTTGGGGAGCGGGCACTCTGACATGGAACAGGTCACTCAGAGACCTGCATCTGTCATGGTTTTCCAGAGTGGCCGTCAGACAAACCCAGGAGTGCTGGCACCTTCGCCTCTCCCACCCTACCCTGTCCACAAAGCGGGCTGCATTGCCTCAGTTACAGGAGGAGACCACTGAAGTCTGGGCACAATTTTTTTTTTGAGACGGAGTCTTGCTCTGTCACCCAGGCTAGAGTGCAGTGGTGCAATCTCAGCTCACTGCAGCCTCTGCCTCCCAGGTTCAAGCAATTCTCCTGCCTCGGCCTCCCGAGTAGCTGGGATTACAGGCGCCCGCCACCACCCAGCTAATTTTTGTATTTTTAGTAGAGACGGGTTTCACCATGTTGGCCGGGCCAGTCTCAAACTCCCAGTCTCAGGTGATCCGCCCGCCTTGGCCTCCCAAAGTGCTGTGATCACAGATGTGAGCCACCACGCCTGGCCAGTGCAGAACTTTTGCCCATACTCATGGCTACTCATGTGTTTCTGGGACGAGTCAGCCTCGTCGGAATTTGGGCTGCAGAGTTTCTAGGTCTGAAGACCACACACTATTTGGAATGTTCCTTTTAGAAAAGAACGCTCTAGGAGACAATATGAAGACATTTTAAATATAGTTCTCAAAAACACTTTTTGTTTTGAGTTTTTTTTGTGTTTTTTTTTGGCATGAGGCTAAGAGCAGGAGCTCTAGAGATCTGACTGGAGTCAAATCCTGTGCCAGTGCCTCAGTTTGCCCATCTGTAAATGGAGCTAATCATAGAGCCCATATCATATGTCATGATCAGTATGAGAGTTAAATGAGTTCGTGCATCTAAAACACTTTGGCCCGGCGCAGTGGCTGACACCTGTAATCCCAGCACTTTGGGAGGTCGAGGTGGGTGGATCACTTGAGCTCAGGGGTTCAAGACCAGCCTGGGCAACATGGCGAAACCCCATCTCTAATAAAAATACAAAACAATTAGCTGGGCATGGTGGCACATACCTGTAATCCCAGCTACTGGGAAGGCTGAGGAAGGAGAAGTGCTTGAACCTGGGAGGCAGAGGTTGCAGTGAGCCGAGAGATTGCCACTGCACTCCAGCGTGGGCAGCAGAGCAAGATTTCATCTCAAAAACAACTCTTTGCATAATGCCATTCTCATAGCATGAAGTGCATTTTGTTGTTGTTGTTGGAGATCGGGCCTCGCTCTCTCACCCAGGCTGGAGTGCAGTGATGCAAACACAGCTCACTACAGCCTTGAACTCCTGGCCTCAGGTGATCCTCCCACCTTGGCCTCCCAAAATGCTGGGATTATAGGTGTGAGCCACCATGACCAGCCAGCATTAAATATATTTAATATTAATATATTATTGTGAATAACGTTCATGCACAATGAGGTTAAGAACTTCTCGCATTGCACAACCTTACTACACTCTGTTGAGGAGGGGCCACAGTTAGAAACTATTCTGCATCTACCCAGAGACTCATTTTCAAGGCCTCAGTTTGTTCACTAAAGCTATATAATAGCAGGAATGTTTGCATGGTAGTGAGTCAGCACAGAGGTTTAGATTCACATTGGATGGCAGCCTTCCAAGGCCCTGGTGAATCTGGCCCTTCTTGTTAGCTGCTCAGGGACTTGATCTCCACACACAAAGCAAAAGAGAAAATTAAGGACATTTTCTGGTAGTTGAGGTTATCAGTTTTAGATATAGCTGGGAAATTGTTTCCAACCCCTGGGAATTTGCCCTTTGGAAAACTACTATTCTGTACTTTCTCAGACCACTAGGGTCTTGGAATTGTGACTTATCTGCAAGGAAAGGAAAAACAAAAACCGCAGCTCCATTCATATATCCGTTCACCAGATATTTATTTGATGAACTTACATAGCAGCTTACTATGTTGTTTGCTAGGAGTCGAATATAAAAAGATGAACAAGGGCCAGGTGCCGTGGCTCACTCCTGTAATCCCAGCACTTTGGGAGCCTGAGGCGGGTGGATCACTTGAGGTCAGGAGTTCAAGACCAGCCCGGCCAACATGGTGAAACCCCGTCTCTACTAAAAATACAAAAATTAGCTGGATGTGGTGACACATGCCTGTAATCCCAGCTACTTGGGAGGCCGAGGCAGGAGAATCATTTGAACCTGAGAGGCGAAGGTTGCAGTGAGCTGAGATCGTGCCACTGCACTATAGAGCAAGGCTCCGTCACAAAAAAATAAATAAATAAAAAATAAAAATAATCAACAGCCAACAAAGACGATGGATTATTGCCTTTTTTTTTTTTTTTTGGATGGAGTTGTGCTCTGTCACCCAGGCTGGGCCTGACCTCATGATCTGCCCGCCTCGGCCTCCCAAACTGCTGGGATTACAGGCGTGAGCCACCGCGCCCAGCCTATTGTCTTTTTTTCTTTAAGTCTCTTGCTACATTGTCCAGGCTGATCTCCAATTCCTGGCCTCAAGCCATCCTCCCACCTCAGCCTCCTGAGTACCATCTAAGATTATGCGCACATACCACCCACCCAGCTCAGACACACTAGATCACTGAGCAGATGGGTGAGAAGTTTCAGGTGACCAGGGTATGCTCTGCTCTCTCTGATGGTAGAAATGCCATAGAAGCCATGCCCGCAGAGCTGAGTAGAAGGCGAGGGCAGTGATTACTTGCAGCTCTGGTGCCCAGACTCAAAGAGGGGTCATGAGCTCATTTCCAAGACAGAGAGCCAAGGGCCAGCCCCAGAAGCTTACAGAGTCACACATCTGAGTAAGGGGCCGTGGTATAAACCCTGCACAGCCAGCGGAGGGGTGGTGAGATTCATTGCATGGACCTAGAACAGTGCAGATGCCTGAAAGCAAGAGCCCCTCAGGGCAGAGCGGTGCACTGTGAGTCTGAGAACGCAGGTGTGCGGATTGCAAGTGCCTTTCATGTCTATCTGGTGTGTTGAGTTTTTGCCTTTTCCTGCCGCTGAGGGTGAACGGGTCAGCTGTCTTTACATCTCTGCAAAGTGCAGAATGTCTGGGAAGGAAAAGGGCCAGGATAGGAGTTCATGTTTAGTTAAGACGCTGTTGCAATACTTCCAGGGTCTCTTGGGTCTGGAGGAAGGCAACGGCAGCCGGTATGGAGAGGAGGGTGGATAGACTCCGATGGTGTTTCTGGGCTGGACGTGGCAGGATCTTGCTGTAGTGGATAAAGGCGAGGAGGGAAGAACAACAGTTTTGCAGAAGGTGGTGCTGGCGGGAAGGCTGCCTGGAATTGTACCCCTGGCAGTAGGGATCTGGGAATAATAAAAGCAGGAATGGTGAGAGCTGACTTTGCCCCCTGAGGCCGTGTTGACCACTTTACCTGAGTTATTTCATTTAATCCTTACTGCAAAACCTGTCCGGGGTATGGTCATCCCCACTTAAAAGAGAGGGAGCTGAGGCACAGAGAGGGGCAGTAGCTGCCCAAACTGACACGACCAGCAGTGGCCACGCTGGACCTGGGACCCCGAACACCCTCCTCGGAGGCGGAGGTGTGAGGATCACTGGAAGCCCGGAGTTTGAGACTAGCCTGAGCAATACAGCGAGACCCTGTCTCTACAAAAAATAAAACAATCAGCCTGGCATGGCGGCACATGGCTGTAATCCTAGCTACCTGGGTGGCTGAGACAGGAGGATAGCTTGAGCCCAAGAGTTCAAGGCTTTAGTGAGCTATGATTGCACCACTGCACTCCTGCCTGGTGGACAGAGCAAGATCCTATCTCAAAAAAGAAAAAGCAAAGAAAGGGAAAGAAACAAAGAAAGAGAGGAAGGAGGGAAGGGAGGGAAAGCTGGAATCATTCCAGAAATTTTGGAAAACAGGTTGGGCAGATCCTCTAGGGCCACCTGGGGAGCCCCAGGCAAATAACTCAGGAGAAGGAAGACACTGGGTGAGAGGAAGGGGCCCAGATAGCAGAGGATGGAACATGCTCTAGAACCCTGAGCAGAGCAGGGGTAACAGTGAAAGGCCTGCTCCATGCGTGTCTCCTTACGGCATCCTAACAGGCAGGTGAAGGTGGCCTCAGGAGGACCCGGAGGCTGGAGGAATAAGCTGGCTGGCTATGTCCAGGGTAGATAAGTAGGGCTACACGTGGCCATTGTCAGAGGGTTTGGAAGCTTAGAAAAACGACATCAACGTTGCAGCAGCCAAGAAGGCTCACTTCACAGAACAGATTCACGACACTCCTGGAGGGTCCTCTGAAACAGTGGGAAGCAATTTACAAGAAGACAGGGGTTCTTTCTTTCTTTATTTCTTTTATTTATTTTTTTGAGACGGAGTCTTGCTCTGCTGCCCAGGCTGGAGTGCAGTGGCGAGATCTCGGCTCACTGCAACGTCTGCCTCCTGGGTTCAAGTGAGTAGCTGAGATTACAGGTGTGTGCCACCACACCAGGCTAATTTTTGTATTTTTGGTAGAGATGGTGTTTTGCCATGCTGGCCAGGCTGGTCTCGAACTCCTGACCTCAAGTAATCCGCCCCCACCTTGGCCTCCCAAAGTGCTGGGATTATAAGCATGAGCTACCACAGCCTGCCAGAAACCAGGGGTTCTTAGGATGCTGAAGGTGGGCAGGTCATAGACACAACACCAGGCTTTTGTGCCCCTTTTACTCCTGAGGGAGGTGCACATTGCCCCACTATACAGAAAATAATAACAATAACAGCCAACATCTGCTGAACAGTTGCTCTGCTCTGGCATGGTACTGTTGACATATCTTATATTTTTGTTTGTTTCTTTGTTTTTGAGACAGGGTCTCACTGTCACCCAGGCTGGAGTGCAGTGGTGCCATCATAGCTCACTGCAGCCTCTACCTCCTGGGCTCAAGCAATCCTCCCACCTCAGTCTCCTCAGTAGTTGGGACTACACGTGTGAACCATCATGCCCAGCTAATTTTTAAATTATTTTTTTAAGAGTAGGGTCTTGCTGTATTGTCCAGACTGGTCTCAAACTCCTGGACTCAAGCAGTCCTTCCACTTTAGCGTCCCAAAGAGCTGGGATTACAGGCGTGAGTCACCATGCCCAGCCAACATACATTACCTTACTGAATTCCCTAAATAACACCAAGAGGACAATGTTATCACTCTCCCTCCTACACATGAGGGTTGGGGAGAAGAGATAACCATAGGCTCTGTCTAGAGTGACAAATTTACAAACCAATGAGCCTACAAGCCTACCGTGATCCCCACCTTTTCTTATTAAATGAAAACATCCAGGCAGGGTGCGGTGGCTCACACCTGTAATCCCAGCACTTTGGGAGGCTGAGGCAGACAGATCACCTGAGGTCAGGAGTTTGAGACCAGCTTGGTCAACATGGTGAAACCCTCTCTACTAAGCATACAAAAATTAGCCAGGCGTAGTGGCAGGCACCTGTAATCCCAGCTATTTGGGAGGCTGAGGCAGGAGAATTGCTTGAACCTGGGAGGCGGAGGCTGCAGTGAGCCGAGATGGTGCCATTGCACTCCAGCCTGGGCAACAGAGGCTCCATCTCGAAAATGAATAAACAAAAGGTAAATGAAAACATCCAAACTGAATACATCTTAGACAAATTCTAAGCCTGCTTTGAAGATGGTCGGCATGTTCTTGTCTTCTTTATCAAGCTCTCATTTTTGAAATTTGTTTTCTCAGCTGACTGGATTTGTCTTGGGCACCCTGGAGGTGCGAAGTGACATCACCATCTGATCAGCATCGAAAAACATGTTGGCTGATTTAAAAAATAGAGATTTTGAATGTACCCTCTTAATTATATTTGCGCATCTGAGCATGCTGCGTGGAAACCCTGGGCAGACAGGCTGTTCTGCAGTTTGTTTTTAAAAGAAGCTTTTCGTCTTGCAGGCTGAGAGGATTCTGTTTAAAGGGTGTACACTGTGAATCACAGTTTAAAGGAAGACAGCAAATATGAACCTCAGCCAAGCAATTTGTGAAGCTGGATTGCTGACAGAAATCCAGGAAGCAGCAGAAAAACAACAAACACAAAAAGAGTCCAGGGGCTGTGTGTAACCTGGAGGAACGCGGGGGGCCGAGCCCCAGGATGAGGCGGGTCATGAGGGGGAGCAGAGGTTCGCGGAGGCAGCCTTGCCTTCAAAAGCTGAGAAGCCCAGCCTGGGCAACAAAGTGACACTCTGTCTCCACAAAAATTTCTTTTCTTTTCTCTTTCTTTCTTTCTTTCTTTCTTTCTTTCTTTCTTTCTTTCCTTCCTTCCTTCCTTCCTTCCTTCCTTCCTTCCTTCCTTCCTTCCTTCCTTCCTTCCTTCCTTCCTTCCTTC
>NW_022437051.1:2150010-2167191 GCF_009761245.1 Sapajus apella
TTTCTTTCTTTCTTTCTTTCTTTCTTTCTTTCTTTCTTTCTTTCTTTCTTTCTTTCTTTCTTTTTCTTTCTTTCTGACAGAGTCTCGCTCTGTCACCCAGGCTGGAGTGCAGTAATGCAGCCTCAGCTCACTGCAACCTCTGCCTCTCAGGTTCAAGGGACTCTCGTGCCTCAGACTCCCAAGTAGCTGGGATTACAGGCATCCACCACCATGCCCAGCTAATTTTCGTAATTTTGGTAGAGACAGGGTTTCACCATGTTGGCCAGGCTGGTCTCAAACTCACGGCCTCAAGCAATCTGCATGTCTTGGCCTCCCAAAGTGCTGGGATTACAGACATGAGTCACCACACCCAGCCTTTACAAAAATTTCTAAACATTAGCTGGCCATGATGACACATGCCTGTAATCTCAGCTACTTGGAGGCTGAGGCAGGAGGATCCTTTGAGCTCAGGAGTTCAAGGCTGCAATGAGCTATGATGGCACGACTGCATGCCAAAAAAAAAAAAAGGAAATAAAAGAGAAGCTGAGAAAGCATAGCCATTCAGACCCTTGAGAACATTAATGGGGGTAAGGGGGGGGTGGATGTGACTCTTGTGCATTTAAACAAGCTGTCTTCACAGGTTTCTAATATGTGTTCAGTTACCATAGGAATAGGGAACTGAATATTTCTTCAGTTAGATGCATAGGCTTTATCAAATATATTTATGTAATTATTCATGTATTAAAATTTTTCATTAACTCAACAAATCAATACAAATCTCTCGAAGATGGCTGATCACTAGCAGCTCGGGATTGTAGCTCCCAGTGAAAGCACAGAGAACAAGAGCATGCCACACTTTCAGATGAATTTTTGTTGCTCACGCACCAGGAGATTCCCAGCGGAGGAGCCCCACGGGTCGCCAGCGTGACTCTTGTGGCCGGTGAGGCAGTTCTGCCGCTGCCTTGGTGCGGTGGTTCTTGGTGCAGAGTCAGAAAAGCACCATCAATCTTAACACCGCTGTTTTGGCCGGCACAGTGGGTTGCTCAGATTTTAGCGCCGGGAATCAACAAGTTGGACGTCCACTCAGAAACCCAATTATAAAGACGGTAATTATAAAGACCACAGATGGATAAATCTATAACGAAGGGAAGAAAACAGCCTGAAAAGGCTGAGAATACCCCAAATCAGAACACCTCTCCCTCTACAGGAGATCACAGTTCCTCATCAGCAACGGAACAAGGCCTGATGGAGAAAGACTTGTGTTCCATTAACAGAAGCAGACTTTAAAAAGTGGATGATAAGAAACTTCTGTGAATTAAAAGAACTTGTTCTAACCCAATGCAAAGAAACTAAGAACTTTGAAAAAAGGTTTGATGAAATGTTAACAAGAATATTCAATTTAGAGAAGAATATAAGTGAATTAATGGAGCTGAAAAACACAACACGAGAACTTCGCGAAGTATGCACAAGTTTTAACAGCCGAATTGATCAAGCAGAAGAAAAGATATCAGAGGTCGAAGACCAACTTAATGAAATAAAACGAGAAGACAAGATTAGAGAAAAAAGGATAAAAAGAAATGAGCAAAGTCTCCAAGAAATATGGGACTATGTGAAAAGACCTAATCTACGTTTGATAGATGTACCTGAATGTGACAAAGAGAATCAATCCTAGCTGGAAAATATGCTTCAGGATATTATTCAGGAAAACTTTCCCAACCTAGCAAAGCAGGACAATATTTAACTCCAGGTAATACAGAGAACACCACAAAGATATTCCTCAAGAAGAACAACCTCAAGGCACATAATCGTCACATTCACCAGGGTTGAAATGAAAGAGAAAATACTGAGGGCAGCCAGAGAGAAAGGTCAGGTTACCCATAAAGGGAAGCCCATTAGACTCACAGCAGATCTCTCAGCAGAAACCCTACAAGCCAGAAGAGAGTGGGGGCCAATATTCAACATCCTTAAAGAAAAGAACTTTCAACCTAGAATTTTACATCCAGCCAAACTAAGCTTTATAAGCGAAGGAAAAATAAAATCTTTTGTGAACAAACAAGGCCTCAGAGATTTCATCACCACCAGGCCTGCTTTACAAGAGCTTCTGAAAGAACCATTACACATGGAAAGGAGCAACCTTTCTAAAAAATACCAAAAAATAAAGAGCATCAACATAATTAAGAACTTACATCAACTAATGGGCAAAACAGCCAGCTAACATCAAATGGCAGTATTAAACTCACATATATTATTATTAACTCTAAATTTAAATCGACTAAATCCCCCAATCCAAAGACACAGACAGGCAAAAAAAGCCAAGATATGCTACATCCAGACCCATCTCACATGCAAGGATACACAAAGAGTCAAAAACAAAGGGATGGAGAAAGATTTAATAACCAAATGGAGATCAAAAATAAATAAATAAATAGAAAGCAGGAGTTGCAATTTTTGCTGATAAAATAGACTTTAAAACAACAAAGATCAAAAGAAGCAAAGAAGGATATTACATAATGATAAAAGGATCAATGCAACAAGCAGAGCTAAAGATCCTAAATATATACGCACCCAATACAGGAATACCCAGATATATAAGACTTATAAAGAGACTTGGACTCCCACACAATAATAGTGGGAGACTTCAACGTCAATATTAGACAGATCAATGAGACAGAAAGTTAACAACGATATCCAGGACTTGAACTCAGATCCGGAACAAGTAGACTTAATTAACATTTATAGAACTCTCCACTTTAAATACACAAAATATACACTCTTATCAGCACATCACACCTATTTACAGGTTTAAATGAAATATTGGTTGGCTGCTTATTGGTTATTTTCTTCCCTCATTTTTTTTCATGTCTCTATTATGAAATACAATTACAGGCATACCCATTTTTAGACTGTATTCTAGCAACACCCCTGTTCTTTCTCCCTCTTCCTCTTCCTCTTTCTTCCTCTCCTTCATTCTTTTTTTTTAAATTCTTTCTTTTTCTTTCTTTCTCTCTTTATTCTTCTTTAAAAAAAAAAAAAAAGAAGAAGGAGACTTGGATAATTTTGATGACAAGTATCTCCCTACTAAAGAGGTCTAGGCCAGATGCCTCTAAACATTGTTTTAATTTTTTCCCCTTGTTTTAATTCCAAAAAAAAAAAAGCATTAAACACCAAATGAAAGCTTTTTCTTGATGCTATAGACCATGAAATGGTCAGAAAAGTCTTTAAAGGGAGAAACAGCATGATGAGATTTTGTTTTTGTAAAAAAAAAAAAAAAAAAAAAAAAACAAAAAACAAATCTCTCTATGTGATTGTCATGTATATTATGTTCTTTTTCGCATTAATAATAATGGCTGGGTGCTATGGCTCACGCCTGTAATCCTAACACTTTGGGAGTTGAGGAGGGAAGATCTCTTGAGCCCAGGAGTTCAGAACCTGTCTCTACTAAAAAATTAACTGGGCATGATGGTGTGAAGCTTCCATCCCAGCTACGTGGGATGATGTGGTGGCGGATTGCTTGAGCCCAGGACGTGGAGACTGCAGTGAGCTGAGATCAAATCACTGCACTCCCTGTCTCAAGTAATAATAATAAGAATAGTTAACCTTACTGAGCTCCCTACCTTCAAAACGTATCCAGAGCCTCTCTGCTCCTCACGTGAATGTAGGCTCTGTGAGGGCAGGAATTTTGATCTTTTCTGTTTGCTGATGTATTTACAGTACCTAAAACAGTGCCCAGCATATAGAAAGACGATGCTCATGAAATGTTTAGTGAATTGATGAATGTATGAACAAATACCTGCTGGCACTTTGCCAAGGAACATGTGTTTGATTGATTAATTTAATCTTCATCACAATCCCATGAGGTAGGTGTTTATTGTTATTCCTGTTTTACAGATGAGCAAACTGAGTCCCAGCAAAGTTAATTGGCTGGGCCAAGGTCACATGGGTGTAAGTGACAGAGACAGAATCAAACCCAGGCAGTCTGGCTCCAGGATTCACCTCCGGGTACTGCAGCTCTTCTTGATAATATAACTGGCCTTCCAGCCTCCTGTGTTCACGTTTTTTCCTTGACTTCCCTGCATTTAATTTCCTGTAATACTCTTCTAATAGGTAAAACTATTTTATACTGAAGCCTTCTTTACACGCAAAAGGAAACCTTTATTTTAAGGCATACATTATTCAATATTATTAATGCTCATGCCAAAGAACCTTAAATTAGTTTAGATGTTACAAACAAACAAACAAGGCAGGAGAGTAAAAAGATTACCTTCAGGAGAACCTTAAATCTATGTTTTCCTTACCAAGTAAAACACTTGAGGTAGCGATTAAAAAGAAAAAGAAAGAAATTTACGTTTTCTTTTAAGAGAGGATATAAGCTATTATAATATTTTAAATGAAGAAGTATGCTCAAGTTTTCTCCATTCTATAATATTTAAGTAATATTTTTATGATACTGATAAGCTGCCTACTGCAGAGACAGCTTAAAATCATTTTTAAAATTTTCCTTTTTGAATTTTTAATTTTTTAATTTTTTTCCTAATGTTTGTATTTTTAGTGGAGACGGGCTTTTACCATGTTGGCCAGGCTGATCAAGAACTCCTGACCTCAGGTGATCCGCCTACCTCGGCCTCCCAACATACAGGCATGAGCCACCGCACCCGGCCTAAAAATCATTTTAATTTAAAAAAAAAATTTTTTTTTAAAGATGGGGTTTTACTATGATGGCCAGGCTTGTCTTGAACTCCTGACCTAAGGTGATCCACCCACCTCGGCCTCCCAAAGTGTTAGAATTACAGGCGTGAGCCACCTCGTCCTGCCCTAAAAATCATTTTTAAAAAGAAGGTAGAGTGGGCCCAGTGCAGTGGCTCACTCCTGTAATCTGGGAGGCTGAGGCAGGTAGATCACCCAAGGCCAGGAGTTCGAGACCAACTTGGCCAACATGGTGAAACTCTATCTCTACTAAAATACAAAAAACTAGCTGGGTGTGGTGGCAGGTGACTATAATCCCAGCTACTCAGGAGGCTGAGGCAGGAGAATTGCTTGAACCCAGGAGGCAGAGGTTGCAGTGATCTGAGATTGTGCCACTGCACTCCAGCCTGGGCGACAGATCCAGACTCTGTCTTAAAAAAAAAAAAAAAAGATAAGAATATTATGAGGCAACATTCCCCAGGCCATAACATTCCAAATATAAATTTTTAATTCTTAATTTTTATATAGCCTTAATAATTTTCAGGTCAGTTTTATGTATTTAAAAACAATCAGATACGTGTAAATGATAACGTGTTTACAGTCTTAACAGTAAAGAGACAGATAAAAGCATATTGGCCGGGCGTGGTGGCTCATGCCTGTAATCCAAGCACTTTGGAGGCCAAGGCACGCGGATCACCTGAGGTTGGGAGTTCAAGACCAGCCTGACCAACATGGTGAAACCCCGTCTTAAAAAAAAAAAAAAAAAAAAAAGATAAAAGCATATTATCTTGCCACAAATTGCAGCCTGTGCTGTGCTATTCTTTTTTTAAGAGACTTGTGATAAATGGGATGCATTAAGGTTTACTTGCTCAGGCAAAGGAAAATCAAGAACAACTTCTGCAGAACCACCGAATTCTGCTGGGTTTGCTCAAGGATGTTTTCTTGGTTCAACTTTGAATACGCGATGAATTTATGCCATGAAATCTTCCTATGTGATAAAATCCACCCTGCCCCTCCTCTCCCCACTGTCCCGTCACCTCCAAACCCTGACGCCTGTCCCGTTTAATGAAACTCATACCCCAGCTATCACCATTCCCACAGATTGATCATTCCTTTTGTCTTGAGGAAGAGGCTAATAACAGGAGGCAGTAAAGCTGGGCTGAGCGTGTGACCATCTTTATGGTTCTTGGGTCTTCTGGTTATAATCCAATGGCTCTTGGAAGTGAGGAAGGACATAGCATTAAACCAAACTCTTTATAGTGGTAATTTTCATAAGATTCCTCAAAACAGCTCATAATTTTAGAGCCTTAGACTCTTAATAATCATCTCAGACAACCTCCGAGTAATTCAGAAACTGATATTTTCTAGCTCATTGCTGAATTATATTAGTAGAAAGCCTAAGTTACAATGGCATTCTTAAATTCTTATAAAAATGTTATTTTTCCTATTGGAAAATGTTTTATGATTAACATGGAAAAATGTGGCTATATAATTTGTGTCTATCTCAAATTTAGCTGAGTTAGTGGAAATAATCCTTATGGAATGAGACGAAGCCTCTTTTCATTTGGACATGGCTGTATTTGATGAGGCCTCTCAGACAAGGCAAATTTGAAATCTGAATCTGATTTGAATGTGTGAGGAAATACACCATGAAATTGTCATATCCCAAAGGCCCATCCCTATGCTACATGTGAGTTTAGAAGGATCTCTCCCAAGAGAAAGCAGGTCATCTCCTACTTGAATTTTTCAGATGATCATTTGATCATGACTCTGGCTGAATATTTTTGTGTAACTTTAGGAAGAGTCACTTCAGCAGTTGCAGAAGGAAGAATTCTCCTTTTGTAAAAATAGATACTTCTGGAAAAAAACAAATAAGTTTTCTTTGTTTGTTTTTTTTTCTTGAGATGGAGTCTCGCTCTCTCACCAGGCTGGAGTGCAGTGGCACAATCTCGGCTCACTGCAACCTCTGCCTCCCGGGTTCAAGCAATTCTCCTGCCTCAGCCTCTAGGGTAGCGGGGACTGCAGGTGCGCACCACCACACCCAGCTAATTTTTGTGTTTTTAGTAGAGACAGGGTTTCACCATGTTGGCCAGGATGGTCCCAAAGTGCTGGGATTACAGGCATGAGCCACCACGCCCGACTCATATTCCTCTTTTATATAGCCAATTACATCTTCAAATCATCCCCTGCTTTAAGGAACATTTCCGAATGTCTGCTAGGATCTCTTCCCCTGCATGTGTTAGTCAGCACAGCCTTCCCAAGGACGTCTTCCTGCAAACAGCATGTCTTCTCAGATCTAATATTGGTTCCCTCCCAATAGCACATTCTCAAAAATTTCCTTTCAGCTTTTCTTTCAAGAGGAGTAATTTTTTTTTTTTGTGGGGGGGGATGTAGTCTCACTCTTGTTGCCCAGCGTGGAGTGCAATGGTTCGATCTTGGCTCACTGCGACCTCTGCCTCCTGGGTTCAAGCAATTCTCCTGCCTCAGCCTCCTGAATAGCTAGGATTACAGGTGCCTGCCACCACACCCAGCTAAGTTTTGTATTTTTAGCAGAGACAGGGTTTCACCATGTTGGCCAGGCTGGTCTCGAGCTCCTGACCTCAGGTGATCCACCCACCTCGGCCTCCCAAAGTACTGGGATTACAGGGGTGAACCACTGCGCCCAGCCAAGAGGAGTAATTTTTGAATCACTGAAAATTAAGTAAAGCCTGGGCTCAGTGGCTCATGCCTGTAATCCTAGCATTTTGCAAGGTTGAGATGGGAGGATTGCTTGAGCTCACGAGTTCAAGACCAGCCTGAGGAACATAGGAAGACCTGTCTTAAAAAAAAAAAAAATTAGCCAGGTGAGGCGGTGTGTGCCTGTAGTCCCAGCTGTTTTATTGGCTGAGGTGTGAGGATCGCTTGAGCGCAGGAGATCGAAGTTGGCTGTAGTGAGCCAAGATTGCTCCACTGCACTCCAGCTGGGTGACAGAGCAACCCTGTCTCAAAGAAACAACCGCCACAACCACAAAAGTAATACGTTTTGTAAGGCCATAGCTACTACAGACAGTGATTCCTCTGACAGATCTGGGCAAAGTAAATTGAAAACCTTCTGGGAAGGATTCACTATTCTAAATGCCATTAAGAACATTTGGCAGGGGGCAGTGGCTCATGCCTGTAATCTCAGCACTTTGGGAGACCAAGGTGGGTGGATCACAAGGTCAGGAGTTCAAGACCAGCTTGGCCAAGATGGTGAAACCCTGTCTGTGCTAAAAATTCAAAAATTATCTGGGCGCAGTGGCAGGCTGGGTAATCCCAGCTACTTTGGAGGCCGAGGCAGGAGAATCGCTTGAACCTGAGGGGGCAGAGGTTGTAGTGAGCTGAGATCATGCCACTGCATTTTAGCCTGGGAGACAGAGTGAGACTCTGTCAAAAAAAAAAAAAAAAAGAACATTCATGGGCTGGGTATGGTGGCTCATACCTGTAATCCCAGCACTTTGGGAGGCCAAGGCAGGAGGATCTCTCGAGTCCAGGCGTTCGAGACCAGCCTGGGCAACATAATGAAACCTTGTCTCTAAAAAATAAAAATTAAAAAAGAACTTTCATGAGTCATGGGAGGGGGTCAAACTATCAACATGAAAAGGAGTTTGGGAGATGTTGATTTCAACCCTCATTAATGACTTAAAGAGGTTCAAGACTTCAGGGGAGGAAGTAACTGGTGATGTGGTAGAAATAGCAAGAGAACCAATTAGAAGTGGAGGACGAAGGCGTAACTGAATTGCTGCCATCTCGTGAGAAAACATGAATGGACGACGAATTGCTTCTCGTGGACGAGCAGAGTGGTTTCTTGAGATGTAATCTACTCCTGAGGATGCTATGAGCATTGCTGAAATAACAAAGAATTTAGAATATTCTATAAATTTAGTTGATAAAGGAATGGTAGGGTCTGAGAGGATCAAATCCATTTTTTTTTTTTTTTTTTGAAACGGTGTTTACGTCGTGTTGCCCAGGTGCAATCTCAGCTCACTGCAACCTCTACCTCCCAGGTTAAACAGGTTCAAGCAATTCTTCCATCTCAGCCTCTTGAATAGCTGGGATTACAGGTGCATACCACCATGCCTGGCTAATTTTTGTATTTTTTTTTTAAGTAAAGACAGGGTTCCACCATGTTAGCCAGGCTGGTCTCAGACTCCTGACCTCAGGTGATCTGCCCTACTCGGCATCCCAAAGTGCTGGGATTACAGGCACGAGCCACCAGGCCCGGCCTTAGCTAGGCTTTCTGGATAATGTGCTGTCACTTCTATATCAGCTTTCGCTCCTTCACTTTGCATTTCCATGTTATGGAAATGTCTTATTCCTTAAACCTCATGAATCAACTATTGCTGGTTTCAGGTTTTTTTTTTTTGTTTTTTTTTTTGTTTTGTTTTGTTTTGTTTTTTTCTGTAGCATCCTCACCTTTCTCAGCCTTTAAAGAAATGAAGAGAGTTAAGGTCTTGCTTTGAATTAAGGGAAAGTTGTGGCTGGTTTGATCTTCTATCCAGTCATCTCAAACGTTCTCCATATCAGCAATAAGGCTGTTTAGCTTTCTTATCATTTGTGTGCTTACCGAGTAGCATTTTCATTTAAAGTGAGAGATAGGCAACGCTTCCTTTCACGTGAACACTTAGGAGTTATTGTATGGTTAATTGGCCTAATTTCAATATTGCTGTGTCTTAGATAATAGGAAGGCCTGAGGACAGGGAGAGAGACAGGGAACAGCAACTCCAGTTCATCCCTGGAGGAGTCAAAACATACACGTTTGGCTGGGCATGGTGGCTCACACCTGTAATCCCAACTACTTGGGAGGCTGAGGCAGGAGAATCACTTGAACCTGGGAGACGGAGGTTGCTTTGAGCTGAGATTCCGCCCTGCATTCCAGCCTGGGCAATAGAGCAAGACTCCATCTAAAAAAAAAAAAGTGTCAAAAGAAAAAAATCCACACACATTTATCAGTAAAGTTCAAGGTCTTACATGGATGTAGTCTGTGGTGCCCCAAAACAACTGCAATAATGACATCCAAGTTCATGATCAAGATGACTATACTAAATATAATAATGATGATGGCCAGGCTCGGGGGCTCACGCCTGGAATCCCACACTTTGGGAGCCTGAAGCGAGGGATCACTTAAGTTCAGGAGTTTGAGACCAGCCTGGCCAACATGGCAAAACCCTGTCTCTACCAAAAATATAAAAATTAGCTGAGTGTGGCGGTGCACACCTGTCATTGTAGCTACTCGGAGGCTGAGGCAGGAGAATCGCTTGAACTCAGGAGGGGGCTGGTTGCAGTGAGCTGAGATTGCTCCCCTGCACTCCAGCTGGCGCAACAGAGCGAGACTCTGTCTCAATAATAATAATCATAATAACAAAGTTTGAAATATTGCAAGAATTACCAAAATGCGACACAGAGTCACAATGTTAGCAAATGGTCCCAATAAACTTGCGGCGTTGCCACAAGCCTTCAATTTGTATTTAAAAATGTGATATATGTGCAGAGCAATAAAACTAGACATGACAGGCTGGGTGTGATGGCTCCCGCCTGTAATCCAGCACTTTGGGAGGCTGAGGCCAGTGGATCACCTGAGGTCAGGAGTTCGAGACCAGCCTGGCCAACATGGTGAAACCCCCATCTCTACTAAAAATACAAAAAGTTAGCTGAGCATGGTGATATATGCCTGTAGTTCCAGCTACTCAGGAGGTTGAGGCAGGAGAATTGCTTGAACCTGGGAGACAGAGGTTGCAGTGAGCCGAGATTTCACCATGCACTCCAGCCTGGGCAACAAGAGCGAGAACTTCGTCTCCAAAACAAACAAACAAACAAACAAACAACAGCAAACTAGACATGCCTTCCCCTCCAAATACATAAGTATAACCTCAGTGTGAATATTTTACAGCATATTTCACGATTTTTAAGTTGACTGAAGTAATTTAGTAAAATTCTGAATGAAGACTGGTGGTATTGATGATGTTGGTGCTAATACTGCTCATTTACTTTTCATTTTATTTTATTTTATTTAGACAGAGTCTTGCTCTGTCTCGCAGGCTGGAGTCCAATGGTGCAATCTGAGCTCACTGCAACCTCCGTGTGAGCCGCCGCATCAGGTCTGCTCATTTGTTTTTCAAGACTCCTGGGAAAATAAATCTACGTGGCTACATTGAATAGATATTGTACTTTGCAAACACATAATATTAAAGGTTGACACCATCAGTATCCGTCATAAAAGCTGGTGATGGTAACAGTTACAGACATGATCCCATTCTATACAGGTTAACAAGTCTATACCGGTTCAAACAAATTAAATTGACCAGTCTGTGTATGTTATTCATTTGTATTTAATTAGTTTTTCCTTTTATAGTCTTTCAGGCGGGGACACTGTCTGCCATCAAATGTAGAATATGACCGGGGAGGCCGGGCATGGTGGCTCACGCCTGTAATCCCAGCACTTTGGGAGGCCGAGGTGGGTGGATCACTAGGTCAAGAGTTTGAGACCGGCCTGGCCAACATGGTGAAACACCATCTCTACTAAAAATACAAAAATTAGTTGGGCTTGGTGGCGCATGCCTGTAATCCCAGCTACTCAGGAGGCTGAGGCAGGAGAATTGCTTGAGCCTGGGAGATGGAGGTTGCAGTGAGCTGAGATCTTGCCAGTGCACTCTGGTCTGGTGACAGAGCTACACTCCATCTCAAAAAATAAATAAAAAAAAAAGAATATGACTGGGGAAATATGCTTGATTCTTCCTTTTCTCTCAGTAAAAGAAAACACTGCTATGCTCTCGGCATTTCTGAGAAATGTGTGTTTTTTATTTTTGGTTTTTTTTCCCCACATTAACAACCAATTCTCCAACTCTGCAGACACCAACTGGGAGTTGTACAGTTGATTTCAATTCAATTCTGATGCTATCTACCTGGAGTTAGCATTGTATCCCACAAGTTAAGGGCTTAGTCCCACAAGACTGTCCCCACCTCAGATGCCAATCTCAAGTCCAGGGCCGCTAGGACTTCTGATTGATGGTGACAAATTGGGGGCTCCTATGACCTCCTCTGCATGCTTGCTAATTTGCTGTAACAGCTGTCAGAACTCAGAGAAACACTTTACTCACTATGACGGGTTTATTATAAAGGATGTCATAAAGGACACCTGTGAACAGCCAGATGGAGAGGTGCACACAGTGAGGTCTGGAAGGGTCCTGGGTGCAGGAGCGTCTGCCCCTGTGGAGGGAGGTACCACCCTGTTTGCACATGGAGGCATTCACCAGCCCAGAAGCTCTCCGAATCCTGTCTTTTAGGGTTTTTATGGAGGTTCCATTATACTGACACCGTTGATTAAATCATTAACCACTGGGGGTGAAGCTCGGTCTCCAGACGCCATCTCCTCCATGGAGAGTGGGGAGTGGGCCTGAAAGCTCCAGTCCTCTAGCCACATGGTGGCTCTAGTAGCCAGGCTCATCCTGAAGCTCTGGGTACCCCAGTCACCTCATTAGCATAGAAAAGGACACTCATCACTCTGGAGATTCCGTGTGGGTCTTAGAAGCTCTCGTGTCAGGAACCACAGACCAAGACCAAAGATTATAACGAAAGCTGCTCCTATCACCCCACCCCCCGGGAAACCACGAGGGTCTTGAGGGCTCCGTGTGGGGAACTGGAGAGTGACACCAAGTACGTGTTTCTTATTATGTCACACTCACCCTTTTAACCCAGCACATCTCAAACTTTCTGTTTATAACTCCAAAAGAGTTTTCATCTGTGCCCCCAACATGTTGGTTCTATGATCGTGGGTGATCGGGCTTTCACGAACTCTTTTCTGGAAAGCCAACAACCTCTGAGCTGGTGTGCATTCTTCTACAATCGTCTTGATTGTGTCAGGCTTCCACAAGGCCACCAAAGCAACAGGCACATGACACCACGCCCGGCTAATTTTTGTATTCTTGGTAGAGACGGGGTTTCACCATATTGGTCAGGCTGGTCTCAAACTCCTGACCTCAGGTGATCCACTCGCTTCAGCCTCCCAAAGTGCTGGGATTACAGGTGTGAGTCACTGCACCCCCCCACCCCACCTTCCATTTTCTTTTACAGACAGGGTCTTGTTCTGTCACCCAGCCTGGAGTGCAGTGGGGTGATCGTGGCTCACTGCAGCTTCAACCTCCTGGGCTCAAGGAATCCTCCCACCTCAGCCTCCCAAGTAGCTGGGACCATAGGCATAAGCTGTCACACTCAGCAGTGTTTAGGACTCTTGCATCCATGTGCATGGCTAAGGCTGACGGGTAATTTTCCTGTTTCATACTATCCTTCCTGGTTTTGATACCAAGATTTTGCTAACCTCAATAATGAGTTAGATGACTTCCAGCTATTTATCCCCAGTAGAGTTTGTGTCAGATTGGAATTATGTATCTCTAAATGCTTGAGGGACCAGCGTCTCCCCGTCTCTGCATTCCTCTTTCTTTGCAAACAGCTCCCGCTACAGCAGTGACCCGAAGAGCTCCAAGTTCTTCCAGGAGCAGTCCCTAGTCAAAACAGGCTCACCTTCTCATGCTCTAATAGCACAACTGAGTGAGAGGTTATGATGAGACGCCTGCTTCACACTGATAGGACAGGGTGGGCTGAGCTGCATAACACAAATGAAGATCTTTCCTGGAATACACAGTAAAAAAAAAAAAAGAAGAAGAAGAAGAAGAAGAAGAAGAAGATGACATGGCCAGAAACATCTACTTCTTTTTTGTTTTGTTTTTTTTTTTTTTTCTTTTTTTTTTTTTTGAGATGGAATTTGACTCTGTTGCCCAGGCTGGAGTGTAGCGTCATAATCCTGGCTCACTGCAACCTCTGCCTCCTGGGTTCAAGTGATTCTCCTGCCTCGGCCTCCCGATTAGCTGGGACTACAGGTGCCCACCACCATGCCTGGCTAATTTTTGTATTTTTAGCAGAGACAGGGTTTCACCACGTTGGCCAGGCTGGTCTTGAACTCCTGACCTCAGGTGATCCACCTGCCTCAGCCTCCCAAAGTGCTGGAATTACAGGCATGAGCCCCTGCGCCCCGCCACAAAATTAATTTGTAATGATGGAAGGTTTAAAATATTTTCTCCAAGACCAGGATCAAAACAAACAAGTGCATTATCCCCGCTTCTATTCAACATTCTGCTGAAGGTCCTAGCAAGTGAGTAAAAGAAATAAAAAGGCATGAGGATTAGAAAGGAGGAAATAAACATATTATTTATTGATGGTATGAATGATATGATTGTATACAGAGAAAACCCAAAAGAATCTGTAGAAAAATTATGAAAATCAGTAAGAGAGGTTGGCTACATTGCTGAATACAAAATCAATGCATAAATGCCAATTGCATTTTTATGCATCAGCAAAAGTAGTCAGACAACGTGTAATTTTGAAAAGGACCATTTGCAGTAGCAGCAAAACTATAGTTTTGCTATAAAACTAAAGTCTTGCTAATCTTTCCTCCTATTTCAAAATGAGCAAGTTCTTTATGAAATTTTAAACTTTTATGGATTGACATTAAGGAAGAGCCAAGCAAATGTAAAGCTGTATCGTATTCATAGATGGAAAGACTCAATATCAATTGTTCCTAAATTGATCCATTCATTTTCTTTTCTTTTCAGAGATGGGGTCTTGCTCTGTTGCTCAGGTTGGAGTGCAGTGGGATGATCATGGCCCAGTACAACCTCGAACCCCTAGGCTCAAGCAATCCTCCTGCCTCAGCCTCCAGAGTAACTGGAGCTACAGGCGTGCACCACTACACCTGGCTCTAATCAATTCATTTTAAATCAATGTCTCAAGAGGTCTCCCCTGCCCCTCCCTCTCTGGAACTTGATAAACCCATCCTAAAATGTGTGAAGAACAAAAGGTAGAAAGTGGTCTAGAGACTGCCAAAGCAGTGAATTGGATTAGCGTATCGAAACTTATCATAAAGCTATTGCAATAAAGGCAGCTGGGGCCGGGCACAGTGGCTAACACCTGTAATCCCAACACTTTAGGAGGCCAAGGTGGGCGGATCATTTGAGGTCAGGAGTTCGAGACCAGCCTGGCCAACATGGTGAAACCCTGTCTCTGCTAAAAATACAAAAATTAGCCAGGCACGGTGGCACATGCCTGTAATCCTAGCTACTCAGGAGGCTGAGGCAGGAGAATTGCTCAAACCTGGGAGGTGGAGGTTGCAATGAGCTGAGATTGTGCCATTGCACCCCAGCCTGGGTGACAGCGCAAGACTCTGTCACAAAAAAAAAAAAGAAAAAAAAGAAAGTTCAGGAGTTTATTAGCATTGCAAGTTTTCTTAGAAAAAATATTCCTGATAGGATATGGTGCCTTCATAATTTAAAATGGACTCATTTTATTCCTCAACAGTACAACTGCTGAAATGCCACTACCTTCCAGATGCAGCAAAAACTAGTTCTCAATCCAAATGATGCACTAGAGATCCGCTTGGTTTGTTTTTGGTTTTGTTCTCCTCTATCACCCAGGCTGGAGAGCAGCAGCATGATCTCAATATATAGAGAGCATATCATATACTATACACCATACAATTTCACTTTTATGAAGTATAAAATAGGCAAAACTGAAGGAATCTGTTGCTTAGGAGTATGTACTTATCACATAAAACAAAGGAAAAGGGGGGACAGTTGACATGACATTCAGGAAAGAAGAGGAATGGAAGGGGCTTAGACTCACAGTGTTTCTGTGGCTCACTTAGACCTATCTCTAAGGCTGGGCGTGGTGGCTCACGCCTGTAGTTCCAGCACTTTGGGAGGCTGAGGCAGGAGGATCGCTTGAGCCTGGGAATTGGGGACCAGCTTGCCCTGTGCAACATAGAGAGACCCTGTCTCTACAAAAAATTAACCAGGCATGGTTGTGTGTGCCTGTGGTCCCAGCTACTTGGGAGGCTGAGGTGGGAGGATCCTTGAGCCAGGGAGCTGGAGGCCGTGGTGAGCTGCGGCAGCACCTCTACACTCCAGCCTGGGTGGCAGAGAAGACCCTGTCAAAAAAAAAGAAAGATATGTAACTCTTAGTATTCTAACAGATACTCAAAGTATCTGTTTCTTAGGCGCAAGTTATACAAGTATAGGAATCATTATGTTTTTTTTTAACTGAATATCTATACAATTATATAAAAGAGAGAGAAGGAGAACTGTAAGATTGAGTGGGGCAGAGAGGGAAAAGAGAGAGACTTTTCACATGTTGAGCTGCTTTTTTTGTGTGACAGGGTCTGGCTTTGTCACCCAGAATGGAGTGCAGTGGCATGATCTTGGCTCACTGCGACCTCTGCCTCCCAGGCTCAAATGAGTCTCCTGCCTTAGCCTCCCAGTAGCTGGGACTATAGGTGTGTGCCACCACACCCAGCTAATTTTTGTGTTTTTTTGTAGAGATGGGGGTTTCACCATTTGGCTCAGTCTAGTCTCAAACTCCTGGGCTCAAGCAATTCTCCCGTCTTGGCTGCCCAAAGTGCTGGGATTCCAGGCGTGAGCCCCCCTCCTCCCATGCCTGGCCTCAGGGGCATTCTGGTCATGTGAGATCCTGGTGTCTTTATGATAAAATGTCCTTCTTTCTTTACTGATGTTATGTGCTGAGCTGTGCCACAGCAGCTCTCTGCCTCCACCCAATTCATCTGTTGAAATCCTAACTCCCAGTATCTCGAATGTGACTATATTTGGATATACAGTCTTTAAAGAGGTAATTAAGTTAAAATGAGGTCATTCAGGCAGACCCTAATCTAATATGACTGGTGTCCTTATAAGAAGAGATTAGGACACAGACACACACAGAG
The DNA here is from genome assembly GCF_009761245.1 of Sapajus apella. Lineage (NCBI taxonomy): Eukaryota > Metazoa > Chordata > Mammalia > Primates > Cebidae > Sapajus > Sapajus apella. The sequence continues at coordinate 2,166,455 of NW_022437051.1, forward strand.
GGAGGACCCTGTGAAGACACAGGGGGAAGACAGCCATGTGTCACTGTTTCTGTGGCCATAGCTACCCTCTGTGGCACTTTGCAACAGCAGCCCTACCAATCTAACACAAGTAGCCTAAGCTCTTTTCTGTGATTGTTCTTTCTTTTCTGCAGAGTTTTTTCTGTTTGCCTGCTGTGCACTTTAATCTCCAGTGTTAGCCATCGCGCCTTCTCTCCCCTGTCTGGCCCGCCATCCCCAGCTCATGCTTTCAGAGTCAGCCAGGAAAACTTTTCAGAACTGGGTATCACCAAGCACAGGGGCTCACACCTGTAATCCCAGCACTTTGGGAGGCTGAGGTGGACAGATCACAAGGTTCGAGGAGTTCTAGACTAGCCTGACTAACATGGTGATACCCATGCTCTACTAAAAATACAAAAACTAGCCGGGCATGGTGGCGTGCGCCTGTAATCCCAGCTACTTAGGAGGCTGAGGCAGGGGAACTACTTGAACCCGGCAGGCAGATGCGGCAGTGAGCTGAGATCATGCCATTGCATTCCAGGCTGTGTGACAGAGTGAGACTCCATCTCACAAATAGTAATAATAAAGTAAATAAATAGTCGGGCGCAATGACTCACGCCTGTAATCCCAGCACTTTGGAGGCGGAGACAGGCAGATCACTTGAGGTCTGGAGTTCAAGACCAGCCTGACCAATATGGAGAAACCCCATCTCTACTAAAAATACAAAAAAAAAAAAAAAA
>NW_022437051.1:2167591-2169526 GCF_009761245.1 Sapajus apella
AAAAAAAAAAAAAAAAAAAAAAAAAAAATTGGCTGGGCATGGTGGTACATGCCTATAATCCCAGCAGGAGGCTGAGGCAGGAGAATCACTTGAACCTGGGAGGTAGAGGTTGCAGTGAGCCAAGGTCGTGCCATGGCACTCCAGCCTGGGCAACAAAAGTGAAACTCCATCTCAAATAAATAAATAAAAAGTAAATAAATAAAATAAAATTGGATATCATAGCTAGGCACAGTGGCTCACACCTGCAATCCCAGCACTTTGGGAGGGCGAGGCTGGTAGATCATCTGAGGTTGGGAGTTTGAGACCAGCCTGACCAACATGGAGAAACCCTGTCCCTACTAAAAATACAAAATTAGCTGGGCATGGTGGTGCATGCCGGTAACCCCAGCTACCCGGGAGACTGAGGCAGAAGAATTGCTTGAACCCAGGAGGCAGATGTTTTGGTGAGCCAAGATCACGTTATTGCATTCCGTCCTAAGCAACAAGAGTGAAACCCTGTCTCAAAAAAAAAAAAAAAGAAATACTGGGCATCCTGGCCCATGACTTCCAAGCAATCCAAGGACCACTGCAAATTGCAACCATTTGTTGTGTCTCTCTGTTCCCTAGAGTGTGAGCTCCTTGAGGGCAGAGTGACATTTATCTTTGCAGTCTCAGCAGGTGAGTGGCTCGTGCACAGTAGGGCCTCTGTGGCTGCTTGCTGGGTGCAGACGACCATACAATGCAGACCTCAGCCAGATAAGGCAGTTCCAGGCCAGGCACGGTGGCTCATGCCTGTAATCTCAGCACTTTGGGAGGCCAAGGTGGGTGGATCACCTGAGGTCAGAAGTTTGAGACCAGCCTGGCCAACATAGTGAAACCCTGTCTCCATTAAAAATACAAAAATTAGCTGGGCATGGTAGCAGGCACTTGTAGTCCCATCTACTTGGGAGGCTGACACAGGAGAATTGCTTGAACCCAGGAAGTGGAGGTTGCAGTGAGCCGAGGTTGCACCACGGCACTCCAGCCTGGGTCACAGACCAAGACTGTCTCAAAAAAAAGAAAACAGAAAAAAGAAAAAGAAAAAGAAAATATCAGGACTAGGTGCAATGGCTCCCGCCTGGAATCCCAGCACTTTGGGAGCACCAGGTGGGAGGATTGCTTGAGCCCAGGAGTTTAAGACCAGCCTGGGAAACATAGCGAGGTCCCATCTCTACAAAAAATGTTAAAATTAGCTGGGTGTGGTGGTGTTCACCTGCGGTCCCAGATGCTCTGGAGGCTGAGGTGGGAGGATGGCTTGAGGCTACAATGAGGTATGACTGTGTTACTGCACTCCAGACCGGGCAACACAGCAAGACCTGTCTCAAAAAAAACACAAAAGCCTCTCTCTCTTCATATTTAATACATATGTGTGTATCAGACAGTAGTATGTGTGTGCAATGCAAATGATTGACAAGGTTTGGGGATAGGCAGTGGTATGGGCTCCTTTAGAGTGAGTGAGTGGTCAGGGAAGCCCGGTCTGAGGAGCTAACAACTGAACTGAGACCTAATGATGAGAAGAGAAGCAGAGGTGTTTGGAAAATCTTTGGGAAGAACATTCTCAATAGAGGCAATAGAAAGTGGCCGGGTACGGTGGCTCGGGCCTGTAATCCCAGCACTTTGGAAGACTGAGGTGGGCAGATCACAAGGCCAGGAGATTGAGACCATCCTGTCCAACATGGTAAAACCCCCATCTCTACTAAAAATACAAAAATTATCTGGGCGTGGTGGCAGGAGGCCAAGGCAGGGGAATCATTTGAACCCAGGAGGTGGAGGTTGCAGTGAGCCAAGGTTGTGCCACTGCACTCCAGCCTGGTGACAGAGCAAGACTTCGTCTCAAGAAAGAAAGAGAGAGAGAGAGAAAGAAAGAAAGAGAAAGAAGGAAGGAAGGAAGGAAGGGAGGGAGGGAGGGAGGGAGGG
>NW_022437051.1:2169626-2183013 GCF_009761245.1 Sapajus apella
AGGAAGGAAGGAAGGAAGGAAGGAAGGAGAGGAGAGGAGGCTGGCTGAGTGCAGTGTCACGCCTGTAATTCCAACACTTTGGGAGGCTGAGGCAGGTGGATCACTTGAGGTCAGGAGTTTAAGATCAGCTTGGCCAATGTGGTGAAACCATGTCTTTACTAAGAATGCCAAAAAAATTAGACAGGTGAGGTGACACACACCTGTATTCCCAGCTACTTGGGAGGCTGAGACAGGAGAATCACTTGAACCTGGGAGGTGGAGGTTGCAGTGAGCTGCAGGGAGCCAAGATCGTGCCACTGCACTCCAGCCTGGGCGACAGAGCGAGACTCCATATGAAAGAAAAAAAAGATAGAAAGTAAGTACAGAGGCCCAAGGGTGAGAGAGGAACAGAAGGCTGGCCAGTGTGTCAGGGTGCAGGAGTGGGGAGAAGTGAGCAGGGAATAAATGTGGAGAAGGCAGGGACCACGGCACACACGGTCTCCTGGGAACCTGCAAAGCTTTTATTCTCAGTGTGGTGGAAAGTCACCTACAGCCTTCAGAAGAGGAATGATCAAGATGAAGAGGGTGGTGCTTGCAAAGAACATGGAGAGAAGCTGGCAGATTCAGGGAAGGTCTGCAGAGGGAGTCAGTGAAGCCTGAGGACACGGGGAAGGGAAGCCTTGCTGATTTTCAGGTTTATGGCTTAAGCAGCTGAAGGAACAGTGGGGCTGTCTACTGAGGTTCAGAAGCCTGGGGGAAGTGAGTGGATGGGGTATCGGGGGGTCTCTTTCTGCATGTTCAACTTCAAATGCCTTTTCTGCATCCAGAAGTCAGGAGCAGATAGAAAGAGGAGCCTGGGATTCAGAGAGAAAGTGAGGGCTAGGTAACCATGCCCCTCCCTCTGTCTGCCACGGACCTGTCTCTGTAGCAGAGACAAAGGCGTGGGTGCTGTTTGAGCCCTTGTGACTTGGGGGGTTATCTAGGCAGCCAGGAGATGCGGAGGAGACAATGGGGCTGCTAGAACCCTTCACAGTTTTGCTGTAAATGAGATAATGATGAGGATGGGGCATTCCAAAATTTAGTGAGTCCTCAGATTACAGACATCCAGCTGCTGTGAAGGAAAATGAGTAGGTAGGAAAGTAGGAGAAAGACTGAGGAGTGTGGTATGATGGAAGGCAAGACATGAAGAGATGCTTTACGACGGGGAAACAGCCTGGGCGTGGTGGCCCCCGCCTGTAATCCCAGCACTTTGGGAGCCCAAGGCAGGTAGTCGCTTGAGCTTAAGAGTTCGAGGTCAGCCTGGCCAACATGGCAAAACCCCATCTCTACTAAAAATACAAAAATTAATGGATCACGAGGTCAAGAGATCGAGACCATCCTGGTCAACGTGGTGAAACCCCGTCTCTACTAAAAATACAAAAATTAAAAAGAAAAAAATACAGAAATTAGCCAGGTGTGGTGGCACATGCCTGTAATCCCAGCTACTCAGGAGGCTGAGGCATGAGAATCACTGGAACCTGGTTGGCGGTTACAGCGAGCTGAGATCGTGCCACTGCACTCTAGCCTGGGCAACAGAGCGAGACCCTGTCTCAATAAATAAAAAAGAGGAAAAATAAAGAGTAACAGAAAAGCGGGAGCGTTTTCTGGAGGAGGTGAAGGGAAGGTGTTTGGTTTTTTTCTTGTTGTTGTTATCCTTCAATCCATGAGATTTTAGAACTTGTTTGTATACTAATGGGAATAATTCAATAGAGTGAAATGTTGGCTGGAAGCGGTGGCTCACAACTGTAATCCCAATACTTTGGGAGGCCAAGGCAGGCAGATCGCTTGAGACTAGGAGTTTGAGACCAGCCTGACCAACATGGTGAAAACCTGTGTCTACTGAAAATACAAAAATTAGCCGGGTGTGGTGGTGGGCACTTGTAATCCCAGCTACTCAGGAGGCTGAGGCATGAGAATCGCTTGAACTCGGGAGGTAGAGGCTGCAGTGAGCTGAGATCGCATCACGGCACTCCAGCCTGGGTGGCAGAGCAAGACTGTGTCTCCAAAACAAAACAAAACGAAACAAAACAGTGAAATGTTGATGAAAAATTTGGGGACTAAAATTCTTGAGACAAGAGAGATAAGAGGCTGGGCACGATGGCTCATCCCTGTAATCCTGTAATCCCAACGCTTTGGGAGGCTGAGGTGGGAGGATTACTTGGACCCAGAAGTTTGAGACCAGCCTGGGCAACATAGTGAGACTGCATCTCTACAAAATATACAAAAAGGCAGGGCACAGTGGCTCACAGCTGTAATATCAGCACTTTGAGAGGTCGACGCGACAGGTCCCCTGAGGTCGGGAGTTTGAGACCAGCCTGACCAACACAGAGAAATCCCATCTCTACTAAAAATACAAAATTAGCTGGGCACGGTGGTGCTTGCCTATAATCCCAGCTGCTTGGGAGGCTGAGGCAGGAGAATCACTTGAACCTGGGAGGCGGAGGTTGCAGTGAGCAGAGTTGCACCATTGCACTCCAGCCTGGTCAACTTCATCTAAAAATACAAAACAAAACAAAAAAGTTAGCCAGCCATGGTGTCACCCGCCTCTAGTCCTAGCGACTCAGGAGGCTGAGGTGGGTGAATCGCCTGAACCCAGGAGGTCAAGGCTTCAGTGAGCTATGATCATACCACTGCACTCCAGCCTGAGTAACAGCAAGACTTTGTACCCCCAAACCCTCCCCTCCCCAAAAAGTGATAAAAAACAGAATTTGAGTTACTGTCAACAGAGTGTTGCCAACATTTTATTTTGAAAAAAAACAAAAAACAAAACAAAAAAAAAACTAGGTTCTTCTGTGACTCTGGAATGCAGAATAAATATTAATAAAAGTAGCGATGACCACAGTGCAGTAATATTGCTTAATACAAATGGTTATAAGTCAGGTTAACGGTTCTAAGTCTGCTGCTTTATTTATTACTCGGACAACACCCAGATGAGAGGAAATTACTGTTTTTACAAATTCTTACAATTGAGGACATTGAGCCTTAGAGTGTCTAATTTGCTCATGATTAACAAGTAAGAGACCTAGGATCGCCGGGCGCGGTGGCTCATGCCTGTAATCCCAGCACTTTGGGAGTCTGAGGCGGGTGGATCACGAGGTCAAGAGATCGAGACCATCCTGGTCAACATGGTGAAACCCCGTCTCTACTAAAAATGCAAAAAATTAGCTAGGCATGGTGGCGCGTGCCTGTAATTCCAGCTACTCAGGAGGCTGAGGCAGGAGAATTGCCTGAACCCAGGAGGCAAAGGTTGTGGTGAGCTGAGATCGCGCCATTGCACCCCACCCTGGGAAAAAAAGCAAAAACCCCAACCCTCCATCTAAAAAAAAAAAAAAAGAGAGAGAGACCTAGAATCACAATTCTGACTGGTGGGTGCCAAGGTGCTTCGATTGCCCAACGATGCACAGACTCAGATTTCGCAAGCCCCCATCCCAACGCCTCTCCACCCTGTTTCCCACAACCCCACAGGCCCTGGGCTCCTACCAGAGAACCTCTTGGCTATGTTGCATCTGATGGTTGCCAAGATACTAGTAACCTGTCACACTGTTCTGTCTAGAAGCTGCTTCATTTTTTTCCCCATTTGAAATTGTTTTCTCCCAGGACTAAAATAGTCACCATTGTTAACGCAAGCACTATTTTCTCATATCAACCATTGCCTGAAAACAAAAAGTCCCATGGGAATAGATGTGATCTGTTCAGGACAAGTTCTAGCAAGCTGTGTTTAAGGTTTTTATATTTTCTGAAGACTCTTTATTTAGAGTTCATAAATAACTGTGTGTTTATATTGCGATCTGCCTGAGAACTAAAAATGCATGGGGCTTTTATATATATATATTTACTACTTTTTATTTCCTTTGTAATTCTCTAAGAGCTTGATATCCAGGAAAGATGCTCAATAGTGGAATTATTGCCTGGGTGATGGGAAGTGTTTATGGAAAGCTAAGACTGCTACTGAGTTTTCCTCCTATCTAGGTCATGAAGAGCTCCGGGGAATGAGAACTTATTGGCTTGGACTCTTGATTGAAAAAGCCTTCCTTACATTTTTAACATCAACCTGGAGAATGAGCCATTGCTAAGCTTTAAAAAATAAGCTATTCTGGCCAGGTGCAGTGGCCCACGCCTGTAATCCTAGCACTTTGGGAGGCCGAGGTGGGTGAATCACCTGAGGTCAGGAGTTCAAGGCCAGCCTGGCCATCAGGGTGAAACCCCATCTTTTATTAAAATAATAATAATAATAAGCTATTCTTTGTGCCTGTATGCCATGTAAGAGGCCCTCATTGTCTGAGGATCGAAAGCTGCTTTCCTGGAATCCACTTCCAGTGGGGAGTAAAATTTCATGTGAATTTATTTTTTAAATATTTGATTGAAATTTATATATAAAAATGAAATGAAAAATGTGAAAAACTTTAAAATTTGTGTTTAGGAGGATTGAGGTTATGTGTTATAAAGACAAACTAAGTCTTTTTCTTTTCTTTCTGTCACCCAGGCTGGAGTGCAGTGGCATGATGTTGGCTCACTACAGCCTCAAATTCCCAGGCTTCTAGGCTTAGGGGATCCTACCACCTCAGCCTCCTGAGTAGCTGGGGCTACAAGCACAGGCCACCACAGCTTGCTAATTCTTTTTTTATTTTTATTTTTTTGAGACAGAGTCTTGCTCTGTCACCCAGGCTGGAGTGCAGTGGTACAATCTCGGCTCACTGCAGCCTCTGCCTCCCGGGTTCCAGCAATTCTCCTGCCTCAGCCTCCTGAGTAGCTGGGATTACAGGCGCATGCCACCATGCCTGGCTAATTTTTGTATTTTTAGTAGAAACAGGGTTTCACCATATTGGCCAGGTTGGTCTCGACCTGCCTCCCAAAGTGCTGGGATTACAGGTGTGAGCCACCACGCCCAGCCTGTTTTGTTTTTATTTTGAGATAGAGTTTCACAATGTTGTCCAGGCCTCCTTTGGGAGGCCAAGGTGGGCATATTATGATGTCAAGAGTTCAAAAGCAGCCTGGTCAACATGGTGAAACCCCTGACTTTACTAGGAATACAAAAAAAAAAAAAAATTAGCTGGTCATGGTGGTGCATGCCTATAATCCCAGTTACTTGGGAGGCTGAGGCAGGAAAATCACTTGTAGCCAAGAGGACGAGGTTGCAGAGATTGTGCCACTCCACTCTAGCCTGGGCGATAGAGCAAGACTCCATCTCAAATTTAAAAAAAATTAGCTGGGGGTAGTAGTAGATGCCTGTAATCCCAGCTACTCTGGAGGCTGAGGCAGGAGAATTGCTTGAACCCAGGAGGCGGAGGTTGCGGTGAGCCGAGATCGCGCCATTGCACTCTAGCCTGGGTAACAAGAGCGAAACTCCGTCTCAAAAAAAAAAAATAATAATAATAAAATAAAATAAAATAAAAAATGAACAATAAAATGAAGAAAAGTAGCCCACATAAAAAGAAATTTATTTCGATGTTAGAATAGACTAAGTCTTGAAATAAACCAAGAATGCATGAATTACTTATTGGGAGAGGGGAGGAACTTTTCTGACACAATCGTATATCTGATTTTTGCTTCACAGTTGATCTTACAGTCTCGTCATAAAAAGAACTGTTTTTACAAAAATATCCCCTAGCTTGATCCGTTTTCCCAAAGGCCTTTTTTAATCCTTTGATGTTTAAACCATTCATTAAAGCACCTATCTTGCATCGTGCTTGCAAATGTTCTCTTCAATTTTAAACAGCCTAACGCCCATAGATCCTCCCCGCGCAACGGCTCTGCCTGTGATGACAGCAGCTCTCCAACGTCGTTTCCGTGAAAACCCCTGCATACTATTTCAGGAGATTGAAATTTCACTCCCTGCGTCTTTACACCGGATGTTTACAGCCTCTCACAATCAGACGGCTAGTGAATTATTGTCACATTGATGAGCCGCGTGGGTTAGAGCAAGAAGTGGTCATGAACAGCTCTTTGTCAGAGGCCCTTTTTTTTTCTCTTCCCTAAGGTATGCAGTTTTGGAGCTAACTTTGCTCACCTCTCTTTGTAGTGGAGCTGAAGTAGGGGAAGAAAGACGGGAAAGAATGGGGATGACGTACAGATGATACACAGAGAAGTGTTTGCTCTTCCGCTGCAGCTCACTGGGGCTTCTTGCCGCTTCATGTCTCTCTTGAATAACACCCACCCTCCCCCTTCAATGGTAACCACAATTACTAACATTTCCTACTCACCTTCTCTTCCCCTCAACCCCAAGTATTGTGGGGGAAAGAAGGGCAAAGCACAAGAGTCTGAAGAATAGAAGCGCTTTTCCAAGATGCATTTGGAGCATGCAACAGCGATGAGCTGGACCCAGGGCCTGGAAAAAGCAGGAGGGTTGCACTTTTACTCCCCAACCCATTAATTATTTTATTTTATATTATTTATTTTTGAGACAAAATTTCACTCTGTTGCCCAAGCTGGAGTGCAGTGGCGCAATCTTGGCTCACTGCAACCTCCGCCTCCCAGGTTCAAGCAATTCTCCTGCCTCAGCCTCCAGAGTAGCTGGGACTACAGGTGTGTGCCACCACAGCCAGCTAATTTTTGTATTTTTAGTAGAGATAGGGTTTTACCATATTTATCCAGGCTGCTCTTGAACTCCTGACCTCGTGATCCACCTGCCTCGGCCTCCCAAAGTGCCAGGATTATAGCAGTGAGCCAGCGCACCCAGGCTATTTTGTTTTTTTTTTGAGACAGAGTCTCGCTCTGTTGCCCACGCTGGAGTGCAGTGGCACAATCTTGACTCACCACAACCTTCACCTCCTGAGTTCAAGAGATTCTCCTGCCTCAGCCTCCCAAGTAGCTGAGATTACAGGCTCCCGCTACCACAACTGGCTAATTTTTGTATTTTTAGTAGGGACAAGGTTTCACCATGTTGCCCAGGCTGGTCTTGAACTCCCAGCCTCAGTTGATCCACCCACCTTGGCCTCCCAAAGTGCTGAGATTACAGGCGTGAGCCAGCACGCCCAGCCTCCCTTCTCTTCTCTATCCTCTTTGACTTTGCCGATAAGCAGTAGGGAAAGAGGATAAAGGAGAAAGAAGACCAGGCCACACCACCTGCAGGAAAGAAAACATCTTGTCTTTGAACCAAGGGTGAGTTGATGAATAAAATGTGGACCCTAATTTTTGATTTGACACTGTATTTTGTGATTGCGGGACAGTCTTCTGAGCAAGAAAATTGAGGGAACTGCTAAGTTCCCAGCCAGGGGCAGAGGAAAAGTTCCCCACTGAATAAACTTTTGTTGCTGTTGTTTGTTTTGAGATGAGAGTCTCACTCTTACCCAGGCTGGAGTGCAGTGGTGCGATCTCGGCTCACTGCAACATTCACCACCAGGGTTCAAGCAATTCTCCTGGCTCGGCCTCCTGAGTAGGTGGGACTACAGGTGCATGCCACCACACCTGGCTAATTTTTATATTTTTAGTAGAGATGGAGTTTCGACATGTTGTCCAGGCCGGTCTTGAACTCCGGATCTCAGATGACCCACCTACCTCTGACTCCCAAGGTATTGGAATTACAAGCATGAGCCACTGCGCCCAGGCTCCACTGAATAAACTTTAAAAAGGGAGAGGGAAAGAAAAATAAAGTGGAGTTTCTATGACATTTCCCTGTTGGGCTTAATGCAAAGCCTAAGTTCATAAACAAAGGAAGATGTCTAGAAACAGGATGTAGCAAACTCTGGATATCTCTTGTTGGGGGCAAGGGGTGGGGCGGATGGGTGTTATTCACTTTCTCTCTCTCTCTCTTTTTTTCTAATTTTTATTTTCTATTTTTGAGACAGAGTCTCAAACTCCTGACCTCAGGTGATCTACCCGCCTCGGCCTCCCAAGTCCTGGGATCACAGGCGTGAGCCACCACGCCTAGCCCATTTTTTCTCATATCTATTTACATTATGTCTGAGTTGTGTTAACAGAGCACGTTCACTTTTGTAATCAGAAAAACCATGATGATAAACATGCCCCTCTAAAAAATATTAGTGGAAAAAAAATCACTGGCCTTGATGTTTCAAAGACATTTGTAAAATATTAGAAAGAGGGCAAGCTGAAAATTGAAATAGGAATCATCATCACTGACATTTATAGAATGTATTACATTTAACAAAACATTTTTGTTTAAGAATCTTATTCAAAAAAAAAAAAAAAAAAAAAAAAGAATCTTATTCCTCACTTTGGGAGGCTGAAGTGGGAGGATCACTTGAGCCCAGGAGTTTAAGACCAGCCTGGGCAACAGAGCGAGACCCAAAAAACTAACTGGGTGTGGTGGTGTGCACTTGTAGTCCCAGCTACCTGTGAGGCTGAGGTGGGAATGATTGCTTGAGTCCAGGAGGTGTAGGCTGCAATGAACCGTGATTACGCCACTGACCTCCAGCCTAGGTGACGGAACTAGACTCTGTTTCAAAAAGAAACGAAACAGGGCTGGGCACGGTGGCTCATGCCTGTAATCCCAGCACTTTGGGAGGCTGAGGCGGGTGAATCAGCAGGTCAGGAGTTTGAGATCAGCCTGGCCAACATGGTGAAACTCCGTCTCTACTAAAAATACAAAAATTAGCTGGGCATGGTGGCATGTGCCTGTAATCCCAGCTATTCCAGAGGCTGAGGCAGGAGAATCGCTTGAAACCCCAGAAGGCAGAGGCTGCGGTGAGCCCAGATTGTGCCACTGCACTCCAGCCCCGGCAAAAGAGTGAAATTCTGGCCAGGCACAGTGGCTTATGCCTGTAATCCCAGGATTTGGGAGGCCAAGGCGGACAGATAACCTGAAGTCAGGAGTTCGAGACGAGCCTGACCAACCTGGAGAAACCTGGTCTCTACCAAAAATACGAAATTAGCCGGGCGTGGTGGCACACACACCTGTAATCCCAGCTACGTGGGAGGCTGAGGCAGGAGAGTCGCTTGGACCCGCGAGGTAGAGGTTGTGGTGAGCCGAGATCATGCCATTGCACTCCAGACTGGGCAGCAAGAACAAAATTGTCTCAAAAAAAAAAAAACGCAAAATTCTGTCAAACAAACAAAAAACACCTCCTTTGGTTGTTACAGCAACCCTGGAGTTACGCACTTGAGTTTTTCACATTGTGCAGATGTAGAAACAGAGTGTCATAATTATTGGTTACTTAATGTGGCCAACCACACTGCCAGCGGAGCGAAGGCTCAAATTCAGGTCTTCTGCATTTAAATATCCTATTCTTTCCATTTCACAATACAGAAAGCTGTTCTACAAGGATATTTAGTTGTCAGAAAATATTCTCCCACCCACTCTCAATGGATGCACAAGATCCCCTCCTGCACATGATGCAATAAAACCACACAATTACAGTCTGCGATAACAGTGTTCTTCCGAACTATATTCCACATTCCCCTCTCAACTGTGGAATCTTTACCTATTTAACACCATTTTCCTCATCTTAAAACTGCTACTCCTAAGCCAGGTGTGGTGCCTCACACCTTGTAATCCCAGCACTTACGGAGGTCCAGGCGGGTGGATCATCTGAGGTCGGGAGTTCGAGACCAATATGGTGAAACCCTGACTCTACTAAAAATACAAAAATTAGCAGAGCATAATGGCATGCATCTGTGAGGCATAAGAATCACTTGAGGCCGGGCATGGTGGGTCATGCCTGTAATCCCAGCACTTTGGGAGGCTGAGGTGGGTGGATCACCTGAGGTTAGGAGTTCAAGACCAGCCTGGCCAACATGGTGAAACCTCGCCTCTTAAAAAAAAAAAAAAAAAAAAAAAAAAAAAGAATCACTTGAACCCAGGAGGCATAGGTTGCAGTGAGCTGAAAGCATGTCACTGCACTGCAGCCCAGGTGATAGAGCCAGACTTCATCTAAAAAAACAAAAACAAAAACAAACAAACAAAAAGCCCTGATACTCCTACTGACTTCCATACCCGCCAATGACCCTATAATTTTCCTGTCATCACAGTATTGAACGTTAGTTATGTTTGCTGTCTTTTTCTCATTTTATTCTATATCTGGTCATTTTACAGTCTTGTCTTTCTTTTTCTTTTCTTTTCTTTTCTTTTTTTTTTTTTTTTTAGTCAGGGTTTCAGTCTGTCACCCAGGCTAGAGTGCAGTGGCTTGATCTTGGCCATAGTGGTGAAGGAGCCACTGCAGTCGGGCAACCTGAACTCCTTCCCCCGGGCCTGCCTACCGCACACTATGCCCTGCCTGCAGATGTCCTCACCTTGCTCTGGTCACCTGTGAAGCTGGACACTCACCCCAGAAATGCTGCCAGTCATAACCGCCCAGAAAAATTCTGTTTCACACCACCACTGAAATCTCATGCTATGGCCGGGCACGGTGGCTCAGACCTGTAATTCCAGCACTTCGGGAGGCTGAGGCAGGCGGATCACGAGGTCAGGAGTCCGAGACCAGCCTGGCCACCATGGTAAAACCTCGTCTGTACTGAAAAAAATACCAAAAATTAGCTAGGCATGGTGGCACACGCCTATAATCCTAGCTACTTGGGAGGCTGAGGCAGAATTACTTGAACCCAGGAGGCAGAGGTTGCAGTGAGCCGAGATGGCGCCACTGTACTCCAGCCTGGATGACAGAGTGAGACTCTGTCTCAAAAAAAAAAAAAAAAAAAAAAAAAAAGTCATGCTACTGAACCTGAATAGGTGGAGTCCAGTTTGTATCTAGACCCATATCTGCAGAAGAGTGTGGGAAATACAGCATTAGCCTTCCAGCCTCTGCAGCACAGGAAGACATGTCAGGAAACCACCCCGCTGATGTAGTTTCATTCTTAGATATTTATTAATTATTATTTTTGAGGCAAGTTCTCACTTTGTCGCCTGGGCTGGAGTGTAGTGGAGCTATCTAAATTCACTGCAGCCTCTACCTCCCAGGCTCAGGTAACCTTCCCACCCCAGCCTCCCGAGTACTGGGACTACAGGTGCCCGCCTCCACACCCGGCCGATTTTTGTATTTTTTGTAGAGATGGGGTTTTGCCACGTTGCCCAGGCTGGGCAATGTAATCCTCATGTAATCCACCCACCTTGGCCTCCTGAAGTGCTGGAATTACAGGTGTGAGCAACCATGCCCAGCCTCCAGGGTTAGGACCCAGGGTTAGGACTCTAGCTGTGGCCTGCAGTCTTTTTGATCCTTTCTTAGAGGAAGTCCTCAATCTGTTTGTAATCCATTTCCATTCCTCTGCCCCAGGGAGGTTTCTAGTCTTTGTTCCTTCAGTAAACTACATATTGTATTACAGTGGCCTATTTACATCCATCTCCAGCCCCCTCCTAGCAGGAAGAGGATATCCTTGAGGGCAGATACTGTATCTTACCTTTTTATCACTATTAGTTAACACAGTGCTTGACAAAATACTAATTACCCAGTAAAAGTTGAATGAGTGAGTGAAATTTCTGCAGAAGGCTGGAAGGTCTACAAGGATGCCTTGGAGGCATGTGAAATCAGGGGTCGTGCTGCCGAGGAAAACAGGCTTGATGGTTGAGGCACCAGAATCCTGGGTTAGGACCCAGGTATTCAGAGAGAGGACACCTGGGAGGATGCGTGGCTTCAGGGCCACAGCTCACACACCCCAACTTATTTCCGACTCTGGGCAGCTTTAGGTCCCTGGGGAAGTTTCTGAGAGACTTGGGAGGAAGCAGGGTGCCCTCGTCTCTAGCTGTGGCCAGTGAGATGTGTGAATAAGCCTGGGGCTCACCCTGGAGTTGGGGAGAAGATGAGTGTCCCAGCCTGGGGACACTGCAGTAGTGCAGTGGAGAGTGTGGCAGTGGCCATGCCAAGGAGGGCAGCAGAGTGAGCTGGAGGCCCCAGCAGCTAGGGGAGGGGAGCAGCTGTCTATTCAGGGGAAGCCCTGATATCTCCAGCTTTAGCTGCAGGAGGCAGGCACTCCCCACCCTAGAATGTCTGCTTGTTACCAATCTACCAGGATGGTGAATTGGATGCCACCTTAGCTGAAGTGACTCTTTTCCAAGGCACTTTCACAGTCCCAGTCTTGTACTCCAAAGCCTTCAAAGATTCTGCCTGAACAAACAGAGTAATTTGTGCACAAAAGGCCCAGCACTATCAGGTCCCCAGATATACTTTTTTTTTGAGACAGAGTCTCACTGCTACCCAGGCTGGAGCACAGTGGAATGATCTTGATAGCAGCTCATTGCAACCTCCCCCTCCAGGGTTCAAGTGATTCTCCTGCCTCAGCCTCCCGAGTAGCTGGATTACAGACAAGCATCACCATGGTCAGCTAATTTTTGTATTTTTTTAGTAGAGACAGGATTTCACCATGTTGGCCAGGCTGGTCTCAAACTCCTGGGCTCAAGTGATCTGCCCACCTCAGCCTCCCAAAGTGCTGGGATGACAGGCGTGAGCCACCGAGCCCGGCCGTGTGATATATTTTTCACCCTTTCCCTCTGGCCACTCATTTCCAAGCATCTTCCGCTTCCACAAGGCTTCCTGGCCGCCAGGACTCCTGTTCCTGCTTCCTGCACTTGCTGTGTGGGACACCCTGCAGAACCATCCTTCAGATGCAGGGAAGAAAGGCTATTGTTCTCAGCTCCGCACCATTGCTGGGCTCATGAGGATCCGGAGCAGCAAAGGGAGGTTGTGCTGGCAGGAGCACATGCACACACACACACACACACACACACACGCTCACATGCATGCACGCACACGCACGCACACGCATGTGCACACACACGTGTGCACTCACATATACACAGACACGTGCAGACACTAGTGTGTCCAAAGCAAAGAGGGCCACACTCCCCACTTTCAAGGCCACATCACACACTGCATTCAGTGTTCCCTTTGAAGCTTTTTGAGATACTCCCCTCTGCACTAAGTATTCTCTTGACATCCATTTTAACCTGATTTCAATTACACAAAACTAGAGAGGACTATGTAACTCATTTTTCAGTATTCTAGGCCCCTCATCACGCTAGGAATCACCCTAAGTTCAATCATTCATTACATAATTTTTTCAACACATGAATTAAGAACTTTTTACGTACTGATTTCTAGGGTCTCACTTTGAATATGATATTATACTACCTTGATTCTAGCTGGTAGACAAGTTGGAGACAAGTAGTGGCTCTCAAACTTCACTGTGCATTAGAGTCACCAGGAGGTCATCTTAAAATATGGATGACCAGTCCGGGCACAGTGGTTCATGCTTGTAATCACAGCATTTTGGGAAGCCATGGGGAATGATAGCTTGAGGCCAAGAGTTTGAGACCAGACTAGGTAATATAGTGAGATCCCCATCGTTTTTCTTTTTCTCTTCTTTCTTTCTTTCTTTCTTTCCTTCTTTCTCTTTCTTTCTTTCCTTCTTTCCTTCTCTCCTTCTCTCCTTCTCTCCTTCTCTCCTCTCCTTCTCTCCTTCTCTCCTTCTTTCTCTCCTTCTCTCC
>NW_022437051.1:2183113-2185475 GCF_009761245.1 Sapajus apella
TCCTTCTCTCCTTCTTTCTCTCCTTCTCTCCTTCTCTCCTTCTCTCCTTCTCTCTTTCTCTCTTTCTCTCTTTCTCTCTTTCTTTCCTTCTTTCTTTTTCTTTTTCTTTTTTTTTTTTGAGATGGAGTCTTACTCTGTTGCCGGGCTAGAGTGCAGTGGCGCGATCTTGGCTCACTGCAACCTCCAATTTTGGGATTCAAGTGATTCTCCTGCCTCAGTCTCCCAAGTAGCTGGGACTACAGGCGCGCACCACCATGCCCAGCTAATGACTTTTGTATTTTTAGTAGAGGTGGGGTTTCAACATATTGGCCAAGATGGTCTCGATTTCTTGACCTCATGATCCACCTGCCTTGGCCTCCCAAAGCACTGGGATTACAGGCATAGCCACTGCGCCAGCCTAGATCCTGGTCTTTAAATTAAAAAAAAAAAAAAAAAAAAAAAGGCTGCACGCAGTGGTTCATGCCTGTAATCCCAGCACTTTGGGAGGTTCAGGCAGGAGGACCACTTCACAACCAGCCAGGACAACATAGGAAGACCTCATCTCTACAATATATGTATATATATATACACACATGTGTGTGTGTGAATAAATATATATTTTTTTTAATATGGGGATTTCACCATATTGGTCAGGCTGGCTCGAACTCCTGACCTCGGGTGATCTGCCCACCTCAGCCTCCCAAAGTGCTGGGATTGCAGGCATGAACCACTGTGGCCGGCTTATATATAATTTATTTTGAGACAGAGCCTTGGTGTGTCACCAGGCTGGAGTGCAGTGGTTCGATCTCAGCTCACTGCAACCTCCAACTCCTGGGTTCATGCAATTCTCCTGCCTCAGCCTCCTGAGTAGCTATGACTACAGGTGCGGGCCACCATGTCCAGCTAATTTTTGTATTTTTAGTAGTGATGGGGTTTTGCCACATTGGCCAGGATGGTCTCAATCTCTCTGCCTTGTGATCCATTCGCCTTGGCCTCCAAAAGTGCTGGGATTACAGGTGTGAGCCACCGCGCCCAGCCCTCTACAAAAAAATTTTCAAAAAAATTATCCACGCATGGTGGAACAGACCTGTAGTCCTAGCTACTTGGGAGGCTGAGGCAGGAAGATTGCCTGAGGCCAGGAATTTGAGGCTGCAGTGAGCTACGACTGCGCCACTGCACTCCAGCGTGGGGTACACAGCAGTACACTGCTTCCAACAACAAGTACGAGAACCGTGGCAGTGACAACGACAAAAGACGTCTGCGGGTTCTGGATCTAGACTGCAGACCCACTGCCTGTGTACCACCCAGTAAGCCTCCCCAGCTGGAACAAGCATGTTGCCTCTGCCACAACACTGAGCAAATTAAATTTCAAAGCACCAGCGGGGTGCGGTGGCTCACGCCTATAATCCCAGCACTTTGGGAGGCTGAGGCAGGTGAATCACGAGGTCAGGAGTTTGAAACCAGCCTGGCCAACATGGCGAAACCCCACCTCTACTAAAAATACAAAAAATTAGCTAGGCATAGTGGTGGGTGCCTGCAATCCCAGCTAGTCCGGAGGCAAAGACAGGAGAATCACCTGAACTGTGGAGGCAGAGGTTGCAGTGAACTGAGATCGTGCCACTGCACTCCAGCCTGGGTGACAGCGTGAGACTCCATCCTCCCCCGCCACACACAAAAAAGAAATTCCAAAGCACCACAGAGAGTTTTTGAAATTGAACTCCCGGCTTAACAGAGTAAGTTGACAGAGGAGGGAGGGATGAGTCAGCCATTTAAAATCAGGTACAGGGGATTAGTGGGAGTGGATGTGCACTGGTACAGCATACCAGAATTATTACACAGAATGTCTGGGGCCTGGGGCCCTGGGCTTCATCTGAAACAGCCTCAAAGCCACTCACCTCCTATGACACCCGCAGGTCTGGCTCTGGAGAGTCTACTGGGCAGAGGACGTTCCTGCTCCAAGTGAGTTGGAGGCAGTGCTGGAGAGGCTTGAGGCTGGAAACCAGACAGGGCCATGGATCCTAGACCTAATTTCTTTCCACCTCACACTGACTCCAGTTAAAGCATTTCTTTCTTTTCCTTCCCTTCTTTTCCCCTCCCCTCCCCTCCCCTCCCCTCTCCTCCCCTTCCTCCCTCTTCCCTCCCCTCCCCTCCCCTCCCCCCCTTCCCCCCCCCCCCCCCCCTCTCCCCTCTCTTCCTCTCCTCTCTCTTCCCCTCCCTTCTCCTCCCCTCCCCTCTCCTCCCTCCCCCTCCCCTCTCCTCCCCTCCCCTCTCCTCCCTTCCCCTCCCCTCTCCTCCCTTCCCTCCCCACTCCTCCCCTCCCCTCCCTTCCCCTCTTCTCCCCTCCCCTCCCCTCCCTTCCCTCCTTCTCCCCTCCCCTCCCCTC
>NW_022437051.1:2185575-2199255 GCF_009761245.1 Sapajus apella
CCCTTCCTTTTTTTTTTTTTTTTTTTTTGAGATGGAGTTTCAGTCTTTTTGCTCTGGCTGGGGCATGATCTTAGCTCACCTCAACCCCCTGCCTCCCAGGTTCAAGTGATTCTCTGGCCTCAGCCTCCTGACCGAGTAACAGTAACTGGGATTACAGGCATGCACCACCACACCCAGCTAATTTTTTTTTTTTTTTAATTTCCAGTAGAGACAGGGGTTTTCCATGTTGGTCAGGCTGGTCTCGATTCTTTCATTTTGTTAGAGATGGGTCTCACTCTGTTGCCCAGGCTACACTGCAGTGTGCCATCATAACTCACTGCAGCCTTGAACTCCTGGGCTCAAGTGATCCTCCCATCTCAGCTTCTCCAGTAGCTGGGAGTACAGGCTCCAGCTAAAGTATTTCTTTTACCCATCCTGCTTGTTTCAGGATTTGAGACTTTGAGCCATTTAATCTTAACGGGGTCATGTCAAAAATGCATATTGTGCTCCAATGATCAACCTTAATGCGTTTTATTCTCTTTTTTCTCTTTATTAAATCAAACTGCTTAGCTATATTTGTTAAATAGTCTTTAAAAGCTGGTTTGCATACACTTGCTGGAAATCCTTTAGAGCTGAGCTTTATCTAAGCACTGGAGTGAGGCTTTATGTGAATTCATTTTATCCTTTTTCTTTTAATTACCAAATGTTAAGTGTTCTCTGGGTGCTTAAATGCTTCATATCATTTCCTTGAGCTGCTCCCGTTCTCACCTCATTTTCTCAAAGGTTATTTTTTTTTAAAATTATCTATTTATTTTTATTTGAGATGGAGTCTCACTTTGTCACCCAGGCAGGAGTATAATGAGGCAAGCTCAGCTCAGTGCTGGAATTACAGGTACCTGCCACCATACCCGGCTAATTTTTGTACTTTTTTTCTTTTTTTGAGATGGAATTTCACTTTGTTGCCCAGGCTGAAGTCCAGTGGCACGATCTTGGCTCACAGAAACCTCTGCCTCCCAGGTTCAAGCAATTCTCCTGACTCAGCCTCCCAAGTAGCTGGGATTACAGGCGCCCACCACCATGCCCAGCTAATTTTGTATTTTTAGTAGAGACCAGGTTTCTCCATGTTGGTCAGGCTGGTCTTGAACTCCCAACCTCAGATGATCCACCCACCTTGGCCTCCCAAAGTGCTGAGATTACAGGCAGGAGACACCTTGCCCAGGCTTAATTTTTGTGTTTTAGTAGAGACAGGGTTTTGTTATGTTGGCCAGGCTGGTCTTAAACTCCTGATCTCAAGTGATCTGCCATCCTCAGCCTCCCAAAGTGCTGAGATCACAGGCATAAGCCACCACGCCCGGTCATTCTCAAAGTTTTTTAAAGGAGGGAGAGAGAGAGAGAGAGAGAGAGAAATTTTCATACTTTTTTTTTCTTTTTATACAGATAAGGTCTCACTGTCTCCCAGGCTAGAGTGCGTTAGCTCAGTCATAGCTCACTGCAGCCTCCAACACCTGGGCTCAAGTGATTCTCCTACCTTGGCCTCCCACGTAGCTGTTGCTACAGGCATGCGCCATTAAGCTTGGCTAAATTTTTAACTTTCTGTAGAGATGTGGTCTCACTATGTTGCACAGGTGTGTCCTGAACTTCTGGGCTCAAGTGATACTCCTGCCTCTGCCTCCCAAGTAGCTGGGATTACAGGTATGAGCCACCATCCTCAGCCAAATTGCAGTATGTTCCTGATGAAGCCATGCCTGCCTCAGAGGGAAGGCAGGATGGCCTTTTTCCCACCAGAGAATCCTGGTTCAAATGCTGAAATTTTCCCAAACAGCAGCAATCTTACTACCTGCACTTTTGGTTTCCCCAGCAACCTAGAAGGCCAGCACCATAAGCCTCACCAAATAACTTGACTCTGAACTTCACTCTCAAAGATTGGGCTGAAAGAACTGGCATCTATATTTTGCTTTGTTTTATTTTATTTTATTTTTTGAGATGGGGTTTCACTCTTGTTGCCCAGGGCAGAGTAAAATAGCATGATCGCAGTTTACTGCAACCTCTGCCTCCAGTTTCAAGTGATTCTCCTGTCTCAGCCTCCCAAGTAGCTGGGATTACAGGCATCTGCTACCATGCCCAGTGAACTTTTTGTATTTTTAGTAAAGAGGAGGGTTCACCATGTTGGCCAGGCTGGTCTCGAACTCCTGATCTCAGGTGATCCACCTGCCTCATCCTCCCAAAGTGCTGGGATTACAGGAATGAGCCACTGTGTCTGGCCGTATTTTATTTTTTGAGACAGGGTGTCACTCTGTTACCCAGGCTGGAGTGCAGGGACACGATCATGCCTCACTGCAGCCTCAAACTCCTGGGTTCAAGTGATCGTTCGACCTCATCTGCCTGAGTAACTGAAACCACAGGTGTGTGCCACTATACCCAGCTTATTTATTTATTTATTTATTTATTTATTTTTCAGATGGAGTCTCGATTTGTCCCCCAGGCTGGAGTACAATGGCATAATCTCAGCTCACTGCAACATCCGCCTCCTGGGTTCAAGCCATTTTCTGCCTGGCTAATTTTTCTTTTTTTGAGATGCAGTCTTGCTCTGTAACCCAGGCTGGAGTGCAGCAGCACGATCTCAGCTCACTTCAACCTCTGCCTCCCGGGTCCCGCTTCAAGCAATTCTCCTACCTCAGCCTCCCAAGTGGCTGGGATTACAGGCACAAGCCACCATGCTCAGCTAATTTTTGTATTTTTTAGTAGAGACGGGGTTTCACCATGTTGGCCACTCTGGTCTTGAACTCCTGACCTCGTGATCCACCCGCCTCGGCCTCCCAAAGTGCTAGGATTATAATCGTGAGCCACCATGCCTGGCTAATTTTTGTATTTTTTAGTAGAGACGGGGTTTCACCATGTTGGCCAGGCTGGTGTCGAACTTGTGACTTCAGGTGATCTGCCTGCTTTGGCCTCCCAAAGTGCCGGGATTACAGGCATGAACCACTGTGCCTGGCCAATCCAGCTAATTTTTAACTTTCATATAGATGAGGTCTCACTATGTTTCCCAGGCTGGTCTGAAACTCCTGGGCTGAAGTGATCCTCCCACCTCGGCTTCCTGAAGTCTGCAACAGGCATGAGGCACCACTCCCAGCTAGAACTGGTATTTATAAAGTATCATCAGGAAGCACCTCTTCATGTCACTGGACTCTCTGAATCCTGCCTCCAGTCAAGCTGGACTGCCAGAAAGTGAGTGGCTTAGGTGGCTTTATTCCACTCTGCTGCGGATTTGTCTTTTAACAGAGTTGAATGTTAATATCACCAGCCCTGCCAACCTCCACCTTGTTCTGCCAACCTTCATGGACTTCACCAACAAGCTCATTCTTCAGCTCTGGGAACTGGGAAGGAGGGAGATACTTGACTGGGGACTTGGGCTCTGTGTGGTGGGTCATGGCAAACATGGGTGCCTGCCTCTGCAGGGAATCTGGGCCTTTTCCGTTACTCTGAGGCTGGGCAACAGCGGGGCTTCTGGAAGTGGTGATCTCAGCCTGCACTCAAGCTTTTGCAAGTTGGCTCTCTCAGCAGGGCAGTGCTGACATACCTTCCAGCAGTGTCTGGAAACCCAAACGGGAGAGCAAAAATGCACAGGAGGGTCAAGCATGGTGACTCACACCTGT
This sequence comes from Sapajus apella, assembly GCF_009761245.1. NCBI lineage: Eukaryota > Metazoa > Chordata > Mammalia > Primates > Cebidae > Sapajus > Sapajus apella. The sequence goes on from NW_022437051.1 coordinate 2,189,208, forward strand.
AATGCCAGCACTTTGGGAGGCCGGGCCGAGGCGGGTGGATCATTTGAGGTCAGGAGTTTGAGACCAGCTTGGCCAATATGGTGAGATCTTGTCTCTACTAAAAATACAAAAATTAGCTGGGTGTGGTGGTGTGTGCCTGTAATCCCAGCTACTTGGGAGGTGGAGGCAGGAGAATCCCTTGAACCCGGGAGGCAGAGGTTGCAGTGAACTGAAATCGTGCTACTGCACTCCAGCCTAGACAACAGAGGATGACTCTGTTTCAAAAAATAAAAAGAAAAAAGCAGTGGATACTTTGGTGGTGGGAGCTGATGGGCTGATGGACTGGATGAGGGCTACAAAGTTTTTTTTTCATGAATTTTGACTCAAGACACCAAAGGCTCTGGCATATAGAATTATACAGTATTAGTTTTTCATCAATTACTAATATAAAGGGAATCACTGCATCTGGATAAACTAGGTAGATTTAAATACAGATGTAAGGCTTTATCTGGTTGGCTGAATCAGTGTTATTAATCCTTTGGATCATATTTTTAAAAAAACAACTAGATCCTTATAAAGTATTGAGTAGTGAAAGGAATTGATGTACATAAAATGGTACCCACATATCTTGATGTCATCTCCTTTATGAACGCTTCTCCTCTCTCTAGTACTGCCATAAACACTTTGCTGACACTGAATATTTAATGTCTAGAATTATAGTTTTTGGAGTAGGTTTCTTATTCTGACCTCTAGATTGTCCTTCTTTTACTCACCTTTATAATTCTGTAATATTTAGCCGGCGCTTCCTGGATGGAAGGTCTTTACAAGCTGCATATGGAATCAAATTTAAGTGGATTGAGTGCAAGCCTGAGAGTCAGGGCTGGAGTTTTTGGCTGTAGTCCTGGCCCAGTCACTGGAAAGTTGTATCACCTGGCTGGCTATTTCTTCGAGCCTTGGTCTTCTCTCCCCCTCATCCCTCCCTCCTCCGCCATTGTCCCCATTTGCTATCCTGTCCCAGACTTTGTTACCCTGTGCCTTCATTTCAGTAACTGGTCTGTACTACACCATATGTTCCCATGTGGCAGCGTGCACTGTGTTTTGACACAGTATTTCATTTAATATTCATAATTTATGACTGGGTGCTGTGGCTCACACCTGTAATCCCAGCACCACAAGAGGCTGAAGCAGGAGAATCGCTTGAGGACAGGAGTTCAAGACCAGCCTGGGCCACACAGTGAGACCTTATCTCTACAAACAATTTAAAAATTAGCTGGGCATGGTGGTACTTGCCTGTAGTCTTAGCTGCTCTGGAGGCTGAGGAAGGATTGCTTGAGCCCGGGAGTCTGAGGCAGCAGTGAGCTGAGATTGCACCACTGCCCTCCAGCCTGGACAATAGAGCTAGACTCTGTCTCAAAAACAAGCAAACAGGCCGGGCACGGTGGCTCAAGCCTGTAATCCCAGCACTTTGGGAGGCCGAGGCGGGTGGATCACGAGGTCAAGAGATCGAGACCATCCTGGTCAACATGGTGAAACCCCGTCTCTACTAAAAATACAAAAAATCAGCTGGGCATGGTGGCGCGTGCCTGTAATCCCAGCTACTCAGGAGGCTGAGGCAGGAGAATTGCCTGAACCCAGGAGGCGGAGGTTGCGGTGAGCCGAGATCGCGCCATTGCACTCCAGCCTGGGTAACATGAGTGAAACTCCGCCTCAAAAAAAAAAAAAAAAAACAAGCAAACAAAAAACAGACTGACTTATAACCTGTGAGATCTATGAGATGGATATGGATATGAAAAGCTCTACTTCTCTACTTTTCAGCTGATAAAACGGGCTGAAGAGTGAGTGTTGTGTCTAAGGCATTAGCAAATGGTCAAATATGGATCTGAACCTAGATGTGTATGATGTCCGACGTACTCCGGTTACTACTAAAAATAATGACTTTTGATTATAATTATTTTCAGAAAGCCCCACTCTAAAATTATTATACTCAAACTAGTATACCCTCTGAACTAGTATAGCATATAAACTAGTAAACATTCTCTGCCGGGGGTGGTAACTCACGCCTGTAATCCCAGCATTTTGGGAGGCTGACTACTTGAGGTCAGGAGTTAGAGAACAGCCTGGCCAACATGGTGAAATCTGGTCTCTACTGAAAATACAAAAATAAACTAGGTGTGGTGGCGGGCACCTGTAATCCCAGCTACCTGGGAGGTGAGGCAGGAGAACCGCTTGAACACAGAAGATGGAGGTTGCAGTAAGCCAAGATCACGCCACTGCTCTCCAGCCTTGGCGATAGAGTGAGACTTGGTTTCAAAAAGAAAAAAATAAAATAAATAAAACAAAAGAAAATAAACTAGTATACACCCTAAACTAGTAGTATGCTCCCCCATGCATGAAAACAGAAACACCATCTATAATTATGAGTGATTGTTGTTGTGGATCCAAGTATCTATGTAAAAAGCAGAAAGCCCACAGCCACAGTTGTCGTCATCCTTGTCGCAAACTTAATTACTGGGTAGAAATGTCGAGTGCCGCAGCCAAACGGCAGTAGGAGGAGCCTTTCCCACGGCGGAGGGGAAGGAGGGAAACCTAGACTCTATTTCTGGGTCTGCCTCGAGCTTCCTCTGCCGCCTTGGGCAAGTGACTTCAGTTCTTCGTCAACGTCCTGGATTAAGATGAGGCTAATGCCACTGCACTGATCTGCTGGGACAGGTGGTGGAATGTGGTGGTCGGGGCTGGGAGAGGAGAGGAAGGGCAATGTTTCCTAGGAGAAACTGCACTGTACCGGGGCAGCTGTGGTGCTGCCAAGCGCAGCGAGGGTGGCAAGCGGACGAACCTCTTGTCTTGCTTCCTTGTTTTAAAATTGGAGGTGGAGTGGGATGGATGGTCGATATGCAGCTCTCCCAGCTCTAAGTGCCCAAGTTCTGGGAGCTTGATTGCTTTCACGTCCCTTGGAAACAAATGGCAAAAATGAATTTCACACAGTCTGGTACCAGCTTACCACCGCTGGCACTCTGTGCTGACATCTGCCATTCTTCAAACGCAATGACATACGTTTATTAAGGAATCATAGTCCATAACTAAGACAAAGTGAGCTTCAGTTACATTCCCTAACTCGGTCCACCTTCCTTTAAAACGTCTCAAGTCTCATGTCACTCATCGCGGAGTCGAAGCCTTCCCCGGGGTTCAGGAGTCTGCGTTAAGCGCAGGCACAGCGTGGGGATCCCCGCGTGCGCTTTCCCCGCGGCGCCGGAATACACTGTTTTCGGATTCGCGTTAGGATTGCTTATGCTGCCGAATTGCAAAGAAATAAATGTATTAGAATTGCGACGCTTAAGGTCTCATCTATTTAAGCGGGTGGGTCAGCAGCGGGTCAACGGGAAACTTCAAGGTAAATCGTGGCCTTGGGAAAAGGCCGGGTCGCTCACAGCTTCCCACCGCCTCCCCAGAGCAGACGATTAATTTTTGTGTTTCAGGCAAACCCGCCACTGCCCGGCCCTGCAACCGAGCTGGGGAGCGACGGGGGCAGAAACCTGGCCGAGCGAGCGGCGGGCTCGGGCCCCGGCTGGAGTCTCCGGGGCGGTGGAGGGGACTCGCCGCGCTGGGCACAAACTGCTTTCCCCCGCAGCGTCTGCATCCGAACCCTCTAGTCCGAGAAAGGGGATTAAAAGTGACAAAGGAAGGGGAAGGGGGGCTCCGTGGAGACGTCTGGAGGCGTGGAAGGGGCGTCCCCGAGGAGGGGCGAGCGGAGCCCCGCAGGGTGCTGGGCGGGCGGTGAAGGGGGCTGGGGGCGTCCGGGCCGGGGTTGGTGGGTGCCCACGGCCGCTTGCCCCGGCTGGCAGTGGGGCGAGGGGTCCCGCGCCCCCGGAGGGAGGTGGGAGGCCGGGGAGGGCGGCGGCGGGGGCGCGGGCGGCGGTCGTGCGCTCCGCCCCGCGCGGGGAGCCGGGCGCGCCTCCCCCTGCCGCGCCTCCCCCTGCCGCATGTGCGCGGTGTTGTGTGCCCGGCCCTGCTCCTCCCCCTCCCCCCCTCCCCTTCCCTCGCGCCGTCCCCTCCCCCAGCGGCCCGGAGCGAGCGCCAGCGCCACACAGCCCCGGGCCGCCGCCGAGCGCGCCGAGACGCCGAACAGGTGGCCGGAGGCTGCGGGCGCCGCGGCGGGGAGAGGCGAGGCGAGCCCCGGGCGAGGCGAGGCGAGGCGAGGGCGGCCGGGTCGGGCCGGGCATGCGAGCCGAGCGGCCCCCCGGCGTCGCCGCCGCCTGCCCGCGCCCCTAGCCGCCAGCGCGCCCGAGTCCCCCGCGGCTCCCCCGCTCCCAGCGTCCCCGGCCCGGCAGCTCCGTCTGCGCTCGGCGAGGGGCGCGGGCCCGCCCGCGGCGGCGGCGGCATGAAAGTGACCGTGTGCTTCGGACGGACCCGGGTGGTCGTGCCGTGCGGGGACGGCCACATGAAAGTTTTCAGCCTCATCCAGCAGGCGGTGACCCGCTACCGGAAGGCCATCGCCAAGGTGAGGGGCCAGGGGCGCGGGCGGGGAGGGGGGCGGCGGCGGGGACGGCGCCGGGATCAATATGGCGCTTCCTGGAAGGGGGAGGAGAGGCGCAGGGAGGCGGGGAAAGGGAAAGTGCAGCCGGGCCGGCCTCGCGGGCGCCCCCCGCCCCGGGCTGCGGGCGCCAAAGTTCTCCGCGCGGGCCGGGGCGCAGGCTCGGGGGCACCGCGCCGCGGTCCCCGCCGCCCCCGGGGAGCTCCGGCCTCCGGAGCGCAGGGCGAGCCGGGCTGCGGCGCACAGGCCGGCCCCGGGCGCCTCCCCGGAGTCTGCAGACCCAGCCAAGCCCCGAGCCGGCGCGCGGGGGGCGCGGGCCGGGAAATCCAGCCCCAGGCCTCTCCCGGCTCCCAGGCCCGGCGGGCACAGGCCGGGGACTGGGAACTTTTGGTGTCAGGAGAGTTTCGGGATTGCACTCCCGACCGAGGCGGGCTGCGAGCTTTCTATCTCTTCTCCCTCCCTCGGGCTGGGGCGGGACCGCGGCGGGGCGCTTTTCCGTCTGCGTCCCCGGCGGGCCGGGGCGGCCGGCCTCGTCTGGGGGCTGCAGGGTTGGGGGAGTCTCTGGCTTGGGGTCGGGGAGGCGTTCCCGGGAGGGCCACTGCTGGCACTGGCTTGCGAGCATTTACTGAGCTGATCCCCCTTGCTGGGCTCGGGAAAGCACAGCCTCCGCACAGTCGCGGAATGAAAAGTTTTCCTGCGAGGACCTCAGCTCCTGCCCATCCCGGCTGCTTCCATGCGGGGGCTGCGGAGCCGGGCCTGACTCGGGAGCCGAGTGGATTTCCCTTTTTCCTGCTGGAGTGGTAACATTGTCTCCACTTCACTGCATTCCTCTACTATGTGTCAGAAGTGAAAAGGCATTTTGTTAAATTGTTTTACCGACTGGGTCTGTATTTGACAACAGCCCACGCTGAAGTTTCTCCCAAGCACCCGAGGATACTCCCTTTGTCGTGGAGTTCTGTTTGGTGGGGAGCACATTCTCTTGGGTGCACTGTTTCCTATTTGTTCCCGACAGTGGCCTGGCGCCTGTGGGCTTGGGGACTGCAGATGACGTTGGAAAGTGGCTTGGCCAGCCCTATTGAGCGTACACCGGGTGCTCTGGGTGTCATCTTCAGTGATCTCAGAAATTAAGAAGAAAACGCTTTTTAGACTGCTGTTTTGCTTTTAGTATATATTGGAAAAAATAGCATAAATGTGGCCTTTTAAAGATAGTTTTGGGGGACGTTTAGGAACCTGACATAAGGCTGGAAGACGTTGGCTTTAATAGTTCTGTTACGTTCCTTACAGTTGGTTGAACTCTTTTACTGAAAATCAAATAAAATTGGTGGGAATTAGGCACCTGTTTATCTTGCAAAGCTGAGAGGGAAAGAAAACCGTCTAAATGGACATTCAGCATTTTTAATGATTGTTTATGTGTGACAGTTTATGCTTTAAATGTTCCAGAAGAATACTCAAATTGTTCAGGTGCTCTGGAACCCAACAAAATAAATTGTGCAAGGAAAGAGACATAAAATAATACACACTGTGTAGTATGTCTTGGTTCCTGAATAGGTAGGATGATCGAAGTTCCCTTTCCCTTTACTAATTTTATGTGATTAAAATTGTTTTACCTACTGTGTCTCACGTTTCATCATGCACGAAATAGACATAGGCTGAACTGCCTGCCTGTTAGGCAGTAGTTCAAATGTGGTTGGTTGGTTGAGGCATTAACTTGTTCCACAGAAATTCTTAAGCTTTGACTATGTCCAAAGCACTGTTCTGGGTGCTGGACATCTAGGGGACCCACTGGCTGTGAGAGTGAGCAAGAGGCTGCGAGGTCCTCCAGGTGAAGGGACTGGTGGTGACATGGGGAGAAGAGGTGGCCTCTGGGATGCTGGGTAGCTAGATCAGGGCCTACCTGGCTCTTGTTATTAATGATTCGCTGTGGTGGTTTCACAGGGACCTGGGGCATGGAAAAGGGAGTGCAGATTGCTTAAGGGTATCTGGGAAGGTGTCACAAAGAGAAAAGGGGGCCTATGAGATGAAGGAAGAGAGGTGATAGTGTTATGGGAGCTGGAGGTGAGAGGGAGGGTGAGAGGTAGTTCGGGGGTCCCCACACTTACGTGCTCTTTAAGTACAACTTAGGGTTCAGTAGGTGAATTTGAACGGGGGCTTTGCAGTATACCAAGTTCAGTCATTAGGTCAGGACTGTTGACCCTCAGATGTTGCCAAAACTCAGGGGTCTTCTGGGCCCCTTTCTCCTTTTTCTTCTGAAATGGCTAGATAATGATTAAGATTATTTTAGTCTTACCACTTTTCCCATTCTATATTAAGTGTGAGAAAGTGTTAATATGTATTTAACATTGTTTTAACTTTTATTCTCTTACCTGTTCCTTACTTCCCCGTGTTGCTTAACAGAACAAGACAAATTCTGCGTGGAGAACCGGGTGGCTGGGGAGCTGTGGAGCAGTGTTTGGGTTGCTAGGTGACATGTGGTGTGATGAACTCCCATCTGGTGGGGAAAAATGTGGGCAGATCATGTTTATGGCTTTGTATAATAACCAACCAAGCCAAAATAAAAAATGAAAAGAGAAAGGTCCTAACTCCCAAATCACCAAGACTTTCTCTGCAGCAAACATTTTCTAGTGTGGTGTGGCTAATTTTCTGGCATTACATCTGAGCTGTTTTCTCCTCAGGTTACACAAATCAATTTTTCTGGAGAGTGAAGTGCCATGATTTAATACTAGACATGTCCTCAGTGAGTCGTAGATATTTGAAGGCTTATGCTTAGTCATATGTGACATTTCTTTTTTCTTCTCGTGAAAGGTGTTTTTATGGTTGTGATCACTGATGGGTGGGACCAACTGTTCATCCCCATCCACCCATCCACATCGGGAGCCTCTCTGAGGACAGTGTGGTGCCAGACGTGGGGAGCGGCGTGACATGGACTGTTCTCACGAGGATGCAGGATGAGAGGATGGGCTGTGTCTGCATCTGTTCTTTTTTTTTTTTTTTTCCTGAAATGGAGTTTTTCTCTTGTTTCCCAGGCTGGAGTGCAGTGGTGCAATCTCGGCTCACTGCATCCTCTGCCTCCTGGGTTCAAGCCATTCTCCTGCCTCAGCCTCCTGAGTAGCTGGGATTATAGGCATGTGCCACCACGCCTGGCTAATTTTTTGTATTTTTAGTAGAGATGGGGTTTTACCATGTTAGCCAGGCTGGTCTCGAACTCCTGACCTCAGGTGATCCACCCACCTCAGCATCCCAGAGTGCTGGGATTACAGGCGTGAGCCACTGCGCCTGGCTGCATCTGTTCCTCTGTGCCTGTGGCCTGACACCCGTGATTCCTGGTGGACACGGTGCAGCGCAGCAGCACTAAATGTGGGGTTGGTTGAAGGGCTGCTGTGTATAAAACCTCATGCTCTATGAAAAAAATGTAACAATGAATTTGTGCACTTTTCCAAAAAAAAGTATAACCTAGGAGACAGGAAGAACATACAAAACTATAAAAAACAGTAGGTGGTAGCATTAGTTAGCACCAGTGTGATACAGTCAGTAATCACTTCTGGATTTTGGAGGTGGGTGCCAATCATTACGGGGTGTGTGTGGGAGTCTCATTTAGTCACTAGGATTTGAACTGGGCTTGGTCAGTGGGAAGGCTGGCCTTGATAATAGGGCTGTGCTTGCTAACTGGGATGGGTAGTGACCTCAAAAGGCACCTGCCTGCAGGGGCAGAAGGGCTCTGGGTCTGTAGGTCTGCAGTTGGGGGTCTAGTTGTATGAATCTGCAGAATGTCTGCTATGATTCTGAGAAGTGAGAGGGAGGACCTTCCAAGAAGGCTCTGTGGACACAGGCGATTCAGGCATTCAGCCCAGCGGGTCAGGATCAAACTGAGAAGGACTGAACGCCAGGGTGAGACTCTGGGACTCCTTGCAGTAGGAAGGACTGTGGTATGTAGCTAGGAGGCAGGGCAATAATTAGTTCTAGGGGGATGACTCGAGCAACCTTAGATGAGGTTTGGGTGGATAATTCCTTAGCATTTCAGTCTAAATAAATGCTGCTGAGTGACCAAAACGGGAAGAGAAGATTGAAGGGCAAAAGTGAGGAGAGGAGGTGCTGGAGCCCCCCTGCTCACTGCTTCTCCTTCCCCCATAGCCCTCCTCTCAGTGGATAGGGGAGCTTTGGATTGGGTTTGGTGATCTCGGTTTACAAGCCATTTAACCTTGGGCACACCAGCCCTACAGAGTGGAATATTCTCTGACCGGGTAAGTGTTGAACAGCCTGATGAGAGGGAAACTCTTCAGTCCTGGGCCTGGCCCATCCCACCTGCTCTATAAAGATGAATGGAGACACCAAAATGTCTTATCCACCAAGCAGTTTCCCACCCTGGGAACTTACCCAAGTGTTCCACTGTTGCTGCTTAGGGTTTTCCCTTTTACTGAAAAAGGCAGCAGGTAATTCACTGAAGGATTGCTAAGAATGTTCGCGTTGCCTGTGTGGCACCGCAGTCAGGAGAACACAATTGTGTGTCGCATGTGTGTATGGGCGGGGGAAGTCAAAGCTGTGGGTGTTGGCTTGATTACAGGTTGATTATTGGGGCCTCTGGCTTCTGGGCCACTGCTTCTGTCCCTCAGTGTGTCACTTTAGAATGACTTAATAGTAACCTGTTGTTATTACAGGTTGAGCGTCCCTTATCCAAAATAGTTGGGACCGGAGAGTATTTTGGACTTTTTTGGACGTTGGGATATTTGTGTATATCTAAAGAGATAGCTTGAAGATGGAACCCAAGTCTAATGTGTTGTTAGAATTTATGTATGTTTCCTGTGCACCTTATATACATAGTCTGAAAGGTAATTTTATGTAGTATTTCTGTTCTTGAAACAAAGTCTGTGTTAAATGCTTATGTGTGGAATTTTCCAGTTGTGGCATCACATGAGTCCTCAAAATGTTTCAGATTTTGGATTATTTGGGATTTTGGATTTTTCAATTAGGGATGCTTGACCTGTATTTTTTAAAAAGTTGAGTTCATGGACAGAAACTTTCGAAAATGTGGTTTTTTGGTTGTGGGGGACTGTTGCTTATTCAGATAATGACAGTCGTGGTTTTTATGAAAAATCTTGTGGTTGGTATGGAATTTTTCTGTGAATAGATGTATGACTGCATGTTATTCGTTTACAAGCGTATTGAAACTTAGGAAAATAGTTGTACTGTCGCAGAGATTGGAAGAGAATAGAGGCAAGCATGAAGACAGTGAAATGAAAGCAGCTTTTTATTTTATTAATATTTTCTGCCTTCCCTCCCAAAAAGAAAAAAGAAACTAAACAGTTTTGAAAGGCTGATCTTTCTAGAATTCAAGTCTCATTGTCCTCTGGTGCTGAAGCGCCTTTGTCCTGCTTTCCCAAAGTCCTGCCTTCTTTTTCTTTTTCTCTCTCTTCCTCCCTCCCTCCCTCCCTCCCTCCCTCCGTCCCTCCCTCCCTCCCTTCCTTCCTTCCTTCCTTCCTTCCTTCCCTCCTTCCCTCTTCCCCCTCCCTCCCTCCCTCCCTCCCTTCTTCCTTCCTTTCTTTCTTT
>NW_022437051.1:2199655-2216387 GCF_009761245.1 Sapajus apella
CCTCCCTCCCTCCCTCCCTCCCTCTCTCTCTCTCTTTCTTTCTTTCTCTCTCTCTCTCTTTCTTTTCTTTTCTTTCTTGACAGTGTCTTGCTCTGTCATTCAGGTTGGAGTGCAGTGGCATGATCTTGGCTCACTGCAACCTCTGCCTCCTGGATGCAAGTGATTCTCCTGCTTCAGCCCCCCCAATAGCTGAGACTACAGGCGCTGCCACCATACCCAGCTAATTTTTGTGTTTGTATTTGTATTTTTTTTTTGAGACAGAGTCTCACTGTGGTGCCTAGGCTGGAGTGCAGTGGCATGATCTGGGTTCACCGCAACCTCCGCTTCACAGGTTCAAGTGACTCTCCTGCCTCAGCCTCCTGAGTAGCTGGGATTACAGGTGTGCACCACCATGCCTGGCTAATTTTTGTATTTTTAGTAGAGATGGGGTTTCACCATGTTGGTCAGGCTGGTCTAGAACTCCTGACCTCGTGATCTACCTGCCTTGACCTCCCAAAGTTCTGGGATTACAGGTGTGAGCCACCCTGCCTGGGCTAATTTTTGTATTTTTGGTAGAGACGGGGGTTTCACCATATTGGCCAGGCTGATCTTGAACTCCTGACCTTGTGATCCACCTGCCTCGGCCTCCCAAAGTGCTGGAATCACAGCCGTGAGCCACCATGCCCAGCCAAGTCCTGCCTTCTGAGCACAGCCCATCTCTGTAGAGACCCCTCTTGCCTTCCAGCCACTCCCTCTGCAGCCACTCCACCCCCTGGGGCTCACATACACTTTGCTGCCCCTGTTCTGGCATTTTCTGTTTCTTCTGCCTGGAACCCGTTTGCTCCCTCCTTGCACTCATTCGTGAGTCTCAGTCCAGACCAGCCGTCTCCAGGAGGCTGCCTCTTCATACCAAGCTGCTAGAGGTTCTTTCTCCTTGCCTCTTGCCACTCCTGGTAGCTCCCACACCAACTCAGATGTTTGGGCTGTGCTGTGTGGCTCTCAAGTGTCACGTGTATCTGTGCGCCCCTCCTCCCTCTGGGTGAAATGCTTGAAGCAGTGGGTGAGCTTCTGTCTTAGTGAATAGCTGGTGTCTGTCACATAGCAGTCAGAATGTTCAGCAAATACAAAGTTGAGAATCAACATGTTACGTTGGTCTCACACAAAAAATACACTTCTGCTGAGAAGACTACCATCAGTACTTGTGAATTTTAAGGATTTTAAGGTTTGGTGTGGTTGACATACCTGCACGAACAGCTTGTAATAGTGGAAACTAAGGTTTAGTGAGGTTTGGAGTATGTAGAAGTTACTCTTCCGTCTCAGCTGTCTTGAGGGAATTAAGTTTGTTTTTCAGATCAAGAAGAGGACCCTCCTGGGGTTCACATGGGGTGAGGTTCAAGGCAGGGGGCTAGGGCTGCGTTCTGGCCCCAGGACACCCTGTGCTTGGTCTGGCGCCTCCGATTCCGTCAGTAGAGATGCTTGGCTGGGTGCCAGGACTAAGTAGGAATGTTTAGGATCTGAGATTCTCAGAGAGAATCTAGCGGAGCGAAGCGCTTGTTGGCTTATGGTAGACATGGATGAATTGGTTGTAGAGGGAAGATTTAAAATCCCACTTGGATGCAGACCCACAGACGGATCCTCCATCTGTCCTGGGAGGTTCTGCCTCCCCACACTGGATGCAAGTTGGTGCTGCTGAGCTCTCCGTAGATGAGTAGAGCCCTCCGTATTTTTTAGGAGGATGGAACTAGACATGTAAGACTGGGCAGCACGTGCTTTCTGCAGGTAATTTTCCGTTATGAGGAGAGAGTTGCTAGGCCACGCCGCATGCTTTCCTCCTGCTCGGCCGCTCGCACAGCATTGCTGGCTGGGACCAAGGTCAGTGGCAGTAGGTGGAGCTGGGCATGTATACAGTTTTACCTATTTTGGGTACCTTTTCTGTGCAAAAGCAAATCTTTATCAAAATAAATGCCAAGTTCAGTGAACAAAGTAGAAAGGTGACTGATTTTTGGTCTTTTAGTCATTATTTAAAAGGTTTTTTTTTTTTTTTTGAGACAGGGTCTTACTTTGTCACCCAGGCTGGAGTGCAGTGACTTGATCTCTACTTCACTGCAGACTGGACCTCCCAGGCTCAAGTGATCCTCCTGCCTCAGCCCCCCAGTTAGCTGGGACTGCAGTCCCATGCCACCACGCCTGGCTAATTTTCGTAGTTTTTGTAGAGTCGGCATCTCGCCATGTTGGCCAGGCTGATCTCAAACTTCTGAGCTCCAGCAGTCCACCCGCCTTGGCCTCCCAGAGTACTGGGGTGATGGGCATGAGCCACCATGCCTGGCCTACATTTTAGCATATAAGTAAAAATAACTTTGTTAATAACTTTTTTAGTAAATAAGTAGAAATTTGAGTAAAAAGTTAAAATGACGTTCCTTTATAGGTCTGTGCCTTCTTCCATCTGGCCTGCTATCTTTACGTGGTTTTTGCCATTTACATATTATTTTTGTGTGTTCCTTTTTCTCCATCAACTCATATTGATCCCTGCAAATAAGATCTCAAGCTCCACATCCAAGTGAATTTAAATGTCAATTATTTAGTTTTTTCACTTAAACAGAGTATATTTTGTATATATTCTCTGTGCATATTTTGTATATACTCTTTATATACAGACACAAACAAGAAAAATTAAAACGTGTGTCTACACAAAAACTGTACATAAATGTCCGTAGCACCAAGCCCACATATTGTATAATTCTATTCCTATAAAATGACCAGATTAGGCAGCTCTACAGACAGTAGAGTGGTGTTTCCCTAGGACTGGGAGTTCGGGGTGATGGAGACTGTGAATGGGTATGAGGTTTCCTTTTGGGATCATGAAAATATTCTAAGATATGGTTGATGATTGCACAATTCTATTCAAATGTATATTTTTAGTGGATGGATTTTATGGTATGTGATCATATCTCAATAAAGATGTGAGAAAAATAGACGGCATAAGGCATTATGAACAAGCCTTCAGGTATTTTATAGTTCTGAGCGTTCCATAAAATGACATATATGTGTGTCAGAGATGCTCAAAATACTTGGGATGAAAACTGGCTGTGTTTAGGAGTTTTCCATACAGTGTGGAGTCCCTGCTTTCTCAGGCCTGTCCAGTGTGTCCTGTTTACTGTCTGGTAAGGTCCTGGCTGCTGAGCCTCCAGGTCCCCTGGCCTCTATGTGCTATACCTTACCCCCCTCAGGGCTTCACCAATTGTTCTTCAGCCAGAGACTCCTTCCTGCCCAGCTCGCCAGCTGCCTTTGTGCAGTGGAGGGTGATGAGAATGCCCCAAGGATGCACATAATGGATGAGCCTTTTCCAGTATTTGGCTTTGACTTCGGTGGTTTTGAGCTTTGGCAAATCTTACAAGCTCTGTGAGCCTCTTTGCCCATCTCCTCATATTCAGAGGTGCTGGGCTGGACTCCCGCTGCCAGTTCCCTGAGCTGTGCAGGCACTCCTGCTCTGCGTGCTTGGTTTTGGTGCTCATGGGACCATGAGTGATGTGCAGTGGCTTTTCAGAGGGGCAGACAGGGTCCGGGACCTCTTACTCCTCCCACCCATGCTGCGAGAATATTTTGCTCCACCCCTCTGCATGCAATGGTGGTGCTTGCTGTCCAGGCCAAATGCATGCTGTTGAAAGTTAGGGTAAATTTTGCCCAGGGTTGGCTGGGCGAGAAGGCTCACACCTGTAACCCCAGTGCTTTGGGAGGCTGCGGCGGGGGGATTGCCTGAGGCCAGGAGTTCAAGAGCCGGCCTGGGCGTGAGACCCCATCTCTTTAAAAAAAAATTTGCCTGGCATGGTTGTGTGTATCTCTAGTCCCAGCTGCTCAGGAGGCTGATGTGGGAGGATTGCTTGAGCTCAGGAGTTTGAGATTGCAGTGAGCTATGATGGCATCACTGCATTCCAGTTTGGGTAATACAGCAAGACACTGTCTCTTAATAGAAAAAAAAATTTTGTCTGGGGTGTCCTTCAGAATTTCTTATTGGCTTAAGATAAGTATCTTTTAAGGTAAACCACATCATGCTCAGAAGTGACTAAGAGAATTCCCTTTGTGAATGACAGATGTATGATATTGCATGATGCTAAATGTATGAGATACACACACACACACACATACACATATATATGCACATACGTGTATATTTCTGGGGTTGATGTTTTATGTTGGTATACATTTAAGTCATTTTAGAGATGACAGTCAAGTCAGCATTCTCCCAATCTTGGTGTTTTTAACTATTCAGACACTGTAAGATTTAAATTTTTGGTACTCAGATGTATATTTTTCTAGTGTTTGTTCCTCCCCTCTTTTATTTATTTATTTTTTAAAACGAGGTCTCGCTCTGTTGCCTAGGCTGGAGTATGTGATCATATCTCAATAAAGATGTTAGAAAAATAGACTGCATAAGGCATTATGAACAAGCCTTCAGGTATTTTATAGTTCTGAGCGTTCCATAAAATGACATATATGTGTATGGTGGCATGGTCTCTGCTCGCTGCAACCTCCGCCTCCTGGGTTGAAGCGATTCTCCTGCCTCAGCCTCCCAAGTAGCTGGGATTACAGGTGACTGCCACCATGCCTGGGTAATTTGTATTTTTAGTAGAGACGGGGTTTCACCATGTTTGCCAGGCTGATTTTGAACTCCTGACCTCGTGATCCATCTTTCTCATCCTCCCAAAGTGCTGAAATTACAGGCGTGAGCCACCACGCCCAGCCTTTCCCTTCTTGTTGATTGTACCGCATCCCTTTAGATTAGAAAACTAATCTATATTATAGGGTTTATATATTTGAAAAGGCCTCTTTGTGAGATAGACTACACTAAAAATCAGTGTTTCCTTCTCCAACACTGAAGAAAACAAAGTGATATATATCTCAAAAACCTAGAATTGCTAACCAATCAAAATGTGTATATTAACATTAAAAACACAAGGAAAGGAGACTTGTTTTTGTGTAGGTGATATATGTATAACTAGGGTTTTTTGTTCCATTTATTCTACGTAGACAATACAAATTGAAAACAAGTTCTTATGTCTATGCCCTAATTTTCTTCTCCAATTCCCAATTCAGTCCAAAATTAAAAAATAAACTCTTTAGAAGTCTGGGGGATGAAGGAAAAAATAAACTCTTTTCCTTCATTTTAATAATTCCTTCAGGGAAATATTTTCTTACATCACAAAGCATTTAAGGTGTATCATTTATAACACCGAAACCCAGTGTGCAAAGCCATGTGTGAATAATGGTTCACCAGATTCCTGCCCTGCAGGGTTATATTCTAAACTTGGACTTGTTTTATTACAGACAGCAGCACCTGCAGAAGAGGAGGTAAAATGTGCAGAGTATTGGTTCCTGATGTACTGCAACACAGGATGTGACTAATCACTAAATTCATTAATGTTGAACATGGGATTTGGTACCTTTACCACCTTGTTAGAGATCTGGGAAAAAAAATGTCTATACAAATCAAGTGAATCTTGGCCAGGTGCGGTGGCTCATGCCTGTAAATCCCAGTACTTTGGGAGGCCAATGCAGACGGATCACTTGAGGCCAGGAGTCGAAGACCAGCCTGGCCAACATGGCGAAACCCCGACTCTACAAAAACAAAAACAAAAAAAAGAGCTGGGAGTGCGGACAGGTGCCTGTAATCCCAGCTACTCAGGAGGCTGAGTCACAAGAATCGCTTGAACCCGGAAGGCAGAGGTTGCAGTGAGTCGAGATCGTGCCACTGCACTCCAACCTGGGCGATAGAGTGAGACACTGTCTCAAAAAACAAAAACAAATCAAGTGCATCATTTGGATTCATAACTATTTTTTGCTGCGTCTGGAAGGCGGTGGCATTTCAGCAGTTGTACTGTTGAGGAATATGAAATGAGTATATTTTAAATTATGAAGGCACATCCTATCAGGAATACTTTTTCCAAGGAAACTTGCAATGCTAATAAACTCCTGAACTTTTTTTTTTGAGACAGAGTCTTGCTCTTTCACCCAGGCTGGAGTGCAATGGTGTGATCTCAGCTCACTGCAGCCTCCGCCTCCTGGGTTCAAGCAATTCTCCTTCATTAGCCTCCTGAGTAGTTGGGATTACAGGTGCCTGCCGCCATGCCCGGCTAATTTTTTTTTTTTTTTTTAGCAGAAATGGGGTTTCCCCATGTCTGCCAGGGTAGTCTTGAACACCTGACCTCAAGTGATCCGCCCACCTCGGCCTCCCAAAGTGCTGGAATTAGAGGTGTGCACCTGTGTGCTCAGCCAACTCCTGAACTTTTTATGGTGGGGTCAGTTTTATCTTTCACATGTTATGACTCACACAGATGTTTGCTAAAACACCAGTAGCTGACAGTGGAAAGTTCGGTGGTATGTTATTTTTGCTTCTAGGAGGGAAAAACATCAGAGCAACACACCACGGATCAGGATTCTGAAGAGGAATCTCTCTCAGGCATTTGTGGAGAGTTAAGAGCAGTACCTTTGTGAGCATGTGATTCTTTTGAGATGGAGTCTCACTCTGTTGCTCAGGCCGGAGTGCAGTGGCCTGATCTCGGCTCACTGCGACCTCTGTCACCCGGATTCAAGTGATTCTCCCATCTCAGCCTCCTAAGTAGCTGGGATTACAGGCATGCGCCACCACCCTCTCCTAATTCTTTTTTTTTTTTTTTTTTTGTATTTTTAGTGGAGATGGGGTTTTGCCTTGTTGGACAGGTTGGTCTCGAACTCATGAACTGAAGTGGTCCACCCGCCTCAGTCTCCCAAAGTGCTGGAATTACAGGCGTGAGCCACCGTGCCTGGTCGGGATTCCTGCCTTCTAATACCGCCTGCCTCACGGGGTTCTTGTCTAGGTTCAAAGAGAGAATGTGAAAAGGTATTGTAGGGGGTCAGGTGGACCGCATGTTAGCTGTACTGTCCCTTTGTTTTTACTGGGAGTGTTTGCCAGTGATGAAGCCTCACTAGAATAAGCTCTTCTAAATTGTTTTATCTCATCCTCATTAGAACTTCATTACATGCAGGAAATCATGTTGCAAAACTGTCTCCTTTAAAATAAAAGTCACCCAAGGAAACCTCCTTCTATAATTTAAGAAATAAAATTCCAGTGACATTGATTTGGATGCTCCAAACATGTCCTTAATGGAAGAGCTTCTCCGGGCTTTGGTTTGGGCCCTGCAGGCCAAAGCTTTGGCACACACCACCAGCTCTGCAAGCCTATTTTCCTATCTGCAGTTTGGGACTGCCATCCTTTGTAGGCTGTCATGGAGATTAACTGCTTCACTGTAGGCAATGCCCTGTCATGTAATAGATTCTGTCAATATTAGATCTTTTTCTTTCTCTTCAAGTTTCAAACATAGATTAGGCAAAATTTTAATGGCCATTTCACAAAATCACCTTGATTCTTATGATATCAAGTGTTGTTTTTTCAGGTTTTCTGTTAAAGTGCTACTTTTTATTTTTTTTAATTTTTCTGAAAGTCCTTTAGAAATTCCAGTGTTAGTATGTAGGCATCATTTAGCTATGAACGATTATCTAAGGATCACCCAACAGTTTAAGCTGATTCTTTTACAGGTCAAGGAGAATTGTATTTGTCTAGCTATCTTAGCTTGGGACTTTCTACTTGTTACTTAGTTTTTTTTTTTTATAAGAGATGGGGTTTCATCATGTTGGCCAGGCTGGTCTTGAACTTCTGACCTCAGGTGATCCACCCACCTCGGCCTCCCAAAGTGCTAGGATTACAGGCACGAGCCACCTCGCCCAGCCTTCTACTTGTTACTTTATAAAATAATCGCAGGCGCTACACTGCTACTTCAAAGGACACGACATAAAATTTATTTGCTGTATTTAAAATACGTTAAAAGGCATCACACATTTTTCATTAAAAATACTTTTAAAACTTGGGAAGAATAAAATTAGACAACGTACATACTGTCTGTATTAATAAAACGCAGAAATGTTTTAAAGGCCTTTAGTGTTTATTAACTAGTAGTAGTTCTGAGAATACCCTGGAGCTCAAAGAGATAATCTGTGTTATAAAATAAATGGGAAAGTTGACATTTTTGTGACTACTCTAATCCTTATTGTAAAGGCTTCTATAATTCATGTGCCCATAATACTTCCTAAGATGTGATTTTGGGCATCTTAAGATGGTGATTTCAGGCAGCTAAATCAGCAATAAAGGAACACAGAACATCTTTTGCTTAGGTAGGTAGTTGTAAGAGTTGACAGATTGATGCAACTTTTAATACTTTAGTTCAGCTAAGGGCACCCAGTGCCAATCACCTGAAGACTTCACCCAGGAGTTGACCTATTTATCATACTAAATAGGGAGTGGCGTCTTGAAGGCTCATTCACATTCTGGGCTTGGCAGGCAGTGCGATTAGGTCAGACTTGAAATTATGAACACCCTGGCTTTGGACCCAAGAGGACTGCCCCCTCTCATCCGTCTTTTCCATACCACAGCATTGAAAGTTGTTTTCCTCTTTGAGGGCCTTAAACATTTCATTAATTAACGTAATGCTTCTTCCCTCTCCCCATGTGTATTTAGGGAAGTCGCTGAGCAGTGATTGAAGTAGTAAAGATTACCTAGTGGTGCAGCACTCATATTTTGACTCATCCCTTCCTGTTTTTATTTGTAAACATTTTTTAATGTGAGTACATTTGAAAACCCAAGCTTTAGTTTCCTACAGGATGTGAGAAAGACCCAGCAAGCAGCACGGGAGATTGGAATGTATTTATGTGTGTCTATCTCTTGCCTTCATACTTCCTCTTTGTTTCTGTGCTTTGTTAATGATACTGATGAATGGTGCTTTCAAAAACTTTACAGAATACTAAAGCATTTTTTAACAAGATTGCAGAGAAATGACTGGGAAGATTTTTGGCAGATCTTAGGGTGTTAATAGTGGGGATTTTAGTCTGAGGCAGAAGAGTTTTGGCCCTGGAGTGTTTCTTTACTGATGAGAAGGGAAGCTGCTTTCTTTATAGATTCCAGGGAGTGGTATTTTCAGCTCAGTCTCTGCTTTTGGTGTTAGAAAGCTTTTTAGGTCAGGACTCATGATCGAAAGCTCTTGCATAAGAGGTGCTTTTATCAGGGCGTTATTTATCTGCCTATCAGTTTGGGGAGTTGTTGAGAAGGTACCCTTTTAACAACGGTGAAACCCGCCACTTTTTTTTCAGTCTTAACTTACTGTGAAGGAGTTTCACAGAGCAAGGAGGAGATCCAGGAGACAGTGGTATCAGAAAATGGTAGTATTACCCATTGTTATTATTATTATTATTATTTTATATTTTTGAGATGGAGTCTCGCTCTGTCACCCAGGCTGGAGTGTAGTTGTGCAATCTGCCAATTGCAACCTCCACCTCCTGGGTTCGAGCAGTTCTCCTGCCTCAGCCTCCCGAGTAGCTGGGATTACAGGTGTGTGCCACCATGCCCAGCTAATTTTTATATTTTTAGTAGAGATAGGATTTCACCATGTTGGCCAGGCTGGTCTCAAACTCCTGACGTCAGGTGATCCACCTGCGTCAGCCCCCCAAAGTGCTGGGATTATAGGCGTGAGCCACTGCACCTGGCCAGTATTGCTGTTATTATCAAGAATAATGGTAAGCACTTATGGCACATGCTGTATCAGGCCCTCCATGCTGCACTCAGTGCTTTTTTTTTTTTTAATTTAATTTTTAAAAATAGAGACAGGTTTCACCATGTTGGTCAGGCTAGTCTCGAACTCCTGACTTCGTGATCCGCCCGCCTCAGCCTCCCAAAGTGCTGGGATTACAGGCGTGAGCCACTGTGCCTGGCCTGGACTCAGTGCTTTATGTGTACATGTTAGTCTCATGGAGTGGTGATATTGGTGTAGTCCTGAGTTTACAGATGAGGAAGCTTGGGCTAGAGAGTTTAGCTCTTGGGAGGTTGTGCAACTGAAGGTCTTGCTGTGCCACCCAGACTGGACTGCAGTGGTGTGATCACGGCTCACTGCAGCCTCAACCTCCTGGGCTCAAGCGATCTTCCTGCCCTCAGCCTACTGAGTAGCTGGGAGTACAGGTGTGTACCACCCATGCCTAGCTAATTTATTTTTATTTTTGTAGAGATGGAGTCTCACAGTATTGCCCAGGCTGGTCTTAAACTTCTGGGCTCAAGTGATCTTCCTGCCTCAGCTTCACAAGTAGCTGGGAGTACAGGCACGCACCACCGCACTTGGCTAACTTATTTTTTTTTCTTGTTGAAATGAAGTCTTACTTTTCTGTAGAGGCTGATCTTGAACTCGTGGGCTCAAGTGATCCTCCCACTTTGGCTGCCCAAAGTGCTGGGGTTGGAAGTACTAGCCACTGTACTCAGCCAGCTTGGCTGCCTTTGGCAGACTGTACCTTTGGAGTCTGCACAGAGAATATACCGTGACAAACTGATGTGCATTTAGGATGCTGCAGTTCCGTAAGATAGAGTCAGTGATCTGGTGGGAGAAGAACAGGGTGTTTTCCTGACTTGGGTTTGCTCGAATGGTTTCTGGGTTCAGGGAAGAAGTACACCTTTGGACTCACCTTCAGGTTGGTGAGGGTAAAAAAGGCGCGTGGGTAGCTGTCAAAGACCCTCCTTCTTAGGTGTGGCCCATGGGTCAGCTGCACTGGCATCTCTTGGGAACTTGGTAGAAACATACAATCTCAGGTCCCATTCTAGACCCTCTGTATAAGAATCTATATTGAGGCCAGGCGTGGTGGCTTACACCTGTAATCCTAGCACTTTGGGAGGCTGAGGTGGGTGGATCACCTGTCAGGAGTTTGAGACCAGCCTGGCCAACATGGCAAAACCCTGTATCTACTAAAGATACAAAAATTATCTGGGTGTGGTGGGATGTGCCTGTAGTCCCAGCTACTCAGGAGGCTGAGGCAGTAGAATTGCTTGAACCCAAGAGGTGGAGGTTGCAGTGAGCCAGATCACACCACTGCACTTCAGCCTGGGTGACAGAGCGAGACTCTGTCTCAAAAATGATAATAACAGAAAAAAAAAGAATCTGTACAGAAACCACATGCCAGTTGGCGCCAGAGCAGCTGCTCTTAACCTTGGCAGCAGTAGTTTTAGAATGCTGATGCCTAAGCTCCACACACACCAAGGGGATGAGGTCTCTGGGTCAGGGTTAGAGATTGGTGTGTCTGTAAAACTCTTCAGGAAGCTCTTCAGGTGGTTGTGGATTGAGGGCGGAGAGCTCTTGGCCCAGGCCAACCTCCAGACCCCTTGGAGTTGTTGCATTATGTGATTTGCAGTCCTGCTCGCCTTTGGACTGTGCATGGAAATTTCCAAAACAAAAGTTGAGAGGATCAGCCAGCGTGCCCGAGGGCTGGTGACTTGTGTTACAGTGGATCAGCCTGCGATTTTTTTTCTTCTTCTCCTCCTTTCTCCTCTTCCTCCTTCTCCTCCTCCTCCTCCTTCCTCCTTCCTCCTCCACTTCCTCCTCTTTCTCTTCTTCTCCTTCCGCTTTTCCTTCCCCCTCTTATTCTTCCCCCTCTTATTCCTCCTCCTCCTCCTCCTCCTCCTCCTCCTCCTCCTCCTTTTTCATCTTCATGGGACAGGGTCATGCGCTTGCTCTGTTCCCCAGGCTGGAGTACAGTGGTGCCATCAGTAGCTCACTACAGCCTCAAACTGTTGGGCTTAAGTGATCCTCCTGCCTTAGCCTCCCTAGTAGGTGGGACTACACGTGCATGCTGCTATACCCAGCTCACTAAACATTTTTTTTTCTTTTCGTAGAGATGGGGTCTTGCTATGTTGCAGTCTGATCTTGAATTTTTGGCCTCAAGTGATCCTCTTGCCTCAGCCTCCCATAGTGTTGTGGTTACAGGTGTGAGCTACCATACCCAGTCCGTATATTTTCTTTGTGTGTATGTTTTTATTTTTGTTTTTGAGACAGAGTCTTGCTCTGTTGCCCAGGATGGATATATTTTATTTTTGACTTTTGAAGTCATTCAGTTCCCCTGCCTGTTAATTTTGTTGAGGTTTATTTGTAGAAACAGCAGACAACACGTGTGCGAGGTCATCCCTAGGCTTTAGCTGCTGACTCTAAATGATGTGTAGTCTGAGTTTAATAGCCACTTCTACTCAACAGAAATGGGTTAAGGAAGGGCAGTGAGGGACAGCACAGGGGAGTTGTAATGAGATGGGGAAGGAAGGGCCAGCTTGAGTAACGTATGTGAGTTATGCTGTGAGCCAGGTTATGTTCTCTGGGTGTTTGTATATATAGAAGCAGGCCCCCCGTGGTACTTGCTTTTTGGGTAAAGCAGAGATGAGGGCTTCTGAGTGGTGGACAGAATACTTCTCTTGCAAGAGTTGGTTTTCATTTTTGTTGGATGGATCAGTGGTCTTAGAGAAGACTGTTGGCACGCTTTCACAAAGTCGGTAGGGGATTCCTTTTCTACATGTTTATACTTTACTTTGGCCAGGTGTGGTGGCTCACCCCTGTAATCCCAGCACTTGGGGAGATTGAGGTGGGAGGATGGCTTGAGGCCAAGAGTGGAGACCAGCCTGGGCAGCATAGTGAGACCCTGTTTCTACAAAGAATAAAAATAAATTAGCCAGGCGGGATGGCATGCACCTGCAGTCTCAGCTACTCGGGAGGCTGAGACGGGAGAATCGCTTGAGCCCAGGAGTTCAAGGGTGCAGTCAGTTACGGTGTGCCCCCGCACTCCCGCCTGGGTGACGGAGCAAGACCTTGTCAATCACTTACTCAGCTCCTTGGAACAGTCCCACTGAATAAGTCCCCTCGTGACACCGGATTGCCAGTGGCTTGTCTGTTGTTGGCAAATATAAGCTCCTGATTGTGCTGCCTCATGAACCTGACCATGGGTCTGACAGTTTGTATGTCCATAGATTGATTTTATTTTATTTTTTTGAGATGGAATCTCACCCTGCCGCCCAGGCTGGAGTGCAGTGGCACAATCTTAGCTCACTACAACCTCCATCTTCCAGGTTCAAGTGAATCTCCTGCCTCAGCCACCTGACTAGCTGGGATTTCAGGAGTGGACCACCACACCTGGCTAATTTTTTTTTTTTTTTTTTTGAGACGGAATCTTGCTTGCCAGGCTGGAGTGCAATGGCGCGACCTCAGTTCCCTGCAGCCTCCGCCTCCCGGGTTCAAGTGATTCTCCTGCCTCAGCTTCCTGAATAGCTGGGATTACAGGTGTGCGCCACCACACCCACCTAATTTTTGTATTTGTAGTAGAGACGGGGTTTCACAATGTTGGCCAGGATGGTCTCGATCTCCTGACCGAATGATCTGCCTGCCTCAGTCTCCAAAGTGCTGGGATTACAGGCATGAGCCACCACACCTAGCCCACATCCGGCTAATTTTTTATGTTATTGGTAGAGACAGGGCTTTGCGATGTTGCCCAGGCTGGTGTTGAACTCCTGACCTCAAGTGGTCCACCCGCTGTGGCCTCCCAGAGTGCTGGGGTTCTAGGCATGAGCCATCGTGCCCAGCCCATGGACTGGTTTTGTTATCTTCAGTGTAGCATAGTTTTGTTTTTCTAGTCAGCATGGCTCTGTGTGGTCTGTTGTTTGTTTTTGTTTTTGTTTTTTTGAGGTGGAGCTTTACTCTTGTTGCCCTGGCTGAAGTGCAATGGTGTGATCTTGGCTCACTGCAACCTCAGCCTCCTGAGTTCAAGCAATTCTCCTGCCTCAGCCCCCCAAGTAGCTGGGACTACAGGCGTGCACCACCATGCCCTGCTAAATTTTGTATTTTTAGTAGAGACGGTGTTTTGCCATGTTGGCTAGGCTGGTCTCCAGCTCCTGATCTGAGGTGATTTGCCTGCCGTGGCCTCACAAAGCGCTGGGGTTAGAAGCGTGAGCCACTACATCTGGCCAGGAAATAGTTTATTCAAGGGTACTTTCAGTGCTGCAAAGTGCAGTTCTTTGAAATACTATTTTAAAATATTTTCTTCAGACTTACTCCAGCTGTACTAAATTTTATAGACCCGATAGAAATTACTCTGAAGACATAATGTGTCTGATAGTAATGCCCATATAAGAATTTTAAAAATAATATTCAGCAGTTTCAAATAGCACTTAACCCGAAGTCGATAGTAAAAATGATTTTGAACACTAGTTTATATTTAGGTGGTGTTGCATGACCAACCCAAAACTTAATGGCTTAAATATACAACTATTTAATTATATCTCATGATTTTGTGGGTCAGGAATTTGGGCAGGGCTTGGCCGGGTTATTCTCTGCTCCACTTGGGGTTACTTGCATGTGCTTACATGGCAGATGCTAACCTGGCCCGGGAAGTCCTAGATGGCTTTATTCATATATCTGGTGTTTGGTGGTGGTAACTAACTGGAATGTTGGGCTTGGCTGAGACTGTGTTTTGTTTTTTGCAGGTTCCTAATTTTTTGTGCAAATTGAATTATCACGTGATGAGTTGACATTAGCTTTTCCAGGCATGGGAACTTAACAGATGAGGTACAGACAGTTTAGAACCCATGTATATTGCTTTCACAGCTGGAGTTTTTAAAGACCTTAGCTTGAAGTATTAAGATCATCAAAGCAGTGTTTCTATATGTGACCAGTACACAGTTCTTCCTACCTGTGTGAGTATTAGAGTTGACCTTTTTTTTTTTTTTTTTTCGATATACGGTCTTGTTCTGTTGCCCAGGCTGGAGTACAGTGGAGCAGTCGCAGCTCACCATAGCCTCAAAATGCTGGGCTCAAGTGATTCTCCCACCTCTCAGCCTCCCAAGTCAGGGACTACAGATGTGTGCCACCATGCCCGGCTAATTTTTAAATTTTTATAGACTGAGGGTCATACTACTGTGCCCAGGCTGGTCTCAAATTCCTGGGCTTAAGTGAGCTTCCTCCCTTGGCCTCTCAAAGTGCTGGGATTATAGGCATGAGCCGCTGTGGCCTGAAATATTTTTTTTTCTACCAGTGAACTAGAATTGAGCATCACCTTCTGGACCTGCCGTGATTTTCATCTTGCCAAAGCCACAGATCAATCCCACAGCCCGTGTTCTTCATTGTATACATCCCTCAGCTGGGACTTGTTGACTGGAGCACCTGCATGTGGTGTCCCCAGCATAGAGGACTCAGGATGGTTGGACTTGTACTGTGGCTCGGGAGCTCCTAGACAATGTCCCAAGAGCCAGGAAGAAGCCGCTGCTACTCTCTCAAGAGCTAGACCTGGAAGACAGCACAGTTTCATTGTCCCTGGACTCTGTTTGCCAAGTTGGTCATAAGCCTGCCTAGATTCAGGGGCAGGGGACGCAGACTCCACTTGTCAGTGTGAGGAGTGACCAAGGCCTTGTGGTCATCTTTATTGCCATAGGGGTGTGTGTGTGTGTGTGTGTGTGTGTGTGTGTGTGTGTACGCTCATGGGGCATGTGTGTCACATATAACATCAAACATTTTTATTGTTGTGTGTCATGTTTCAAAGTCATCTTTTTCTTGATCTCAGCAAGGGCAATAAATAAGTCCTGAACTTTTGAAGCTGACAAACTTAAGAAGTAGTTCGTGTTCATATTTCATGAGCCCAAAGACCTAACAGCTTTCCCAGGCTATGTGGTAGAAAGAGATAATGATAATAACATCTTAGGTTTATGTGGCATCTTCTAAGAGGTTCAAAGTGGTGGTTCCACTCATGATTTCTTTATGGGAATATACTGTGAAGTCCATAAGCCATGGTGCCCCCAAGTTCATACACAGGCGGAATGCAGTGATTTCGTCATTCTACTGATGAACAGCATCCAGAAGGCAGCTCTGGTAGTGATCTGTTTACTGATAGAACATCTGTGAATCTGCCTTTCTTAGATAAGACTTTGGAAAATGATAGAAATTAACTTTCACGTGCCTGGAAATGAATAACATACTAATATTTATCAAAGAAGTGTCATGTTTAAAGAGTTAGTTATTTTTCTGAAGTGAATTTTTTTTGGGGAGATGTTTAGGGGTACTGCATTGCAGGGATGTCTTTAATGGAATAAAAAGCCTGCATACTCAGTAGAGACAGAAACATACAGTAGAAAGGGTGTATGTGGTTATGTGGCCATCCCTGTACTGAGTATATGGCCAGGACTGAGGGTGACATTGGAAGTAGAAACCCTTGTCTCCTATGTGATATCTGTTCATGAGTCCTCACTACCCCTGCTGATTGTGGGAGCACCTCTTTGTACTTATGGGAGATTAAGTGGAGTTTTCAAGGATAATTCAACCATGTGTTGAGTTTGCTTACCTCTGCTGTTTAGAGCTTATCCTTTGAGTAAGATGCAAGTCCACTGTAAATGTGATATTACTTAAGTTCATTCAGTTTTGCTTAAAGTGAGATACTTTACATCTAATTGATGGTATCACGCTTTGGGAATAAATAGTTTTTCAGCCACCATTTGTTACACATTAACTCCTGGTTCATGAATATTGCAGTCTTATTTTTTCTTTCCTTTTTTTTTTTAATTGTACTTTAGATTCTGGGGTACATGTGCAGATTGTGCAAGATTGTTGCATAGGTACATACACGGCAAGGTGGTTTGCTGCCACCATCCCCACATCACCTATACCTGACATTTCTCCCCACGTTGTCCCTCCCCCACCCTCCCTCCAACTGTCCCTCCCATAGTCCACCACAACAGACCCCAGTGTGTGATGCTCCCCTCTCTGTGTCCAGCTGTTCTCATTGTTCAACACTGCCTATGAGTGAGAACATGCGGTGTTCGATTTTCTATTCTTGTGTCAGTTTGGTGAGAATGATGGTTTCCAGGTTCATCCATGTGAATATCGCAGTCTTA
>NW_022437051.1:2216487-2223419 GCF_009761245.1 Sapajus apella
TATAGGTGCTCACCACCATGCCCAGCTAATTTTTGTATTTTTAGTAGAGACAGGCTTTCACCATGTTGGTCAGGCTGGTCTTGAACTCCTGACCTCAGGTGATCCATCCGCCTCAGCCTCCCAAGGTGCTGTGATTACAGGTGTGAGCCACAGTGCCCGGCCTCCCCAGCGTAAACTCCCTAAGGATGGCTTTTATCATATCCCTGGACTAGTACAGAGAGCTCCATGGTTTCTGTATGGTTTTCCAAGTAGAATTCAAATTTATCAGCCTGAACACTGACCCCAGCATGCGCTTTTCCCTTTATCTCCTCCTGTAACCCCTGCCTTCCTTCCCTCTCCCAGTCATGGCAGAACCGACTCTTACTGCTGCCCTGGAGTCCTCTGCGCTCCAGCAACCTTGTGCTCGTGTGTTGTCCCTGGCCTGGGATACTCTGTCCCTCCTTTTCCCTCCTCTTGACTCTCCCATTCTTTCATCTGCCCTTCTGCCAGAACTGTGCTTTGTGCTCAGAAAGCTCTTTATGGCCTCCAGGACGGCCCCCCAGCTCCCCAGGAGGTTGTGCACCACCTGGGCTTCTCAGTGCCACACGGAGTGCCACTGCTGGAGCCCGTGCCCACCGTCCCTGCTGCCGCCCCAGGCACCACCTAGATGGTGCCTTCCCGGACTCTCCACCCACAACCCAGGGAGATACAAAAGTAGATTATGTCAAACTCAAGGCATATAAAGAATCACTGTGCAAACATGTGCTTTTTGAAAGGAAGTTACCCCGATAATTTTGACCGTGTTATTACATGTTTTATTAGTTGTAAATAATTAAAAGTGGATGAACATTTAAGAGAGACTGAGCTGACACCATCAAGGAGAATTTCTTTATTCTTTGGGGAGGGTGTTCACCCAGCAGCCTGGAGGCATGAGCAGTGCCTGGAGTCCTCCACTTCCTGCTGCTGGATTTACTGTTGCACAGGCCACTGGAGCTCCTGGGTGCGGGTGCAGCTGCAGGGGGCGGTGACTTGTTTCTCGAAGACAGAACAGGGGTACATGCATCCTTGTGGAAAAACGGTGTACTTGAGAACTGCAGGGCAGCCATGACTAATGGTTATTAAGAAATACTCTGGCTTCGTCATGCTGTTTTTCTTCTCTTTTAATTAAACGTAAGTGAATATTGAGGTATAATTTAGCATTTGCTGTGCTCTGCCGTGTAGAGTTTGTGGTGTGTTGATAATGGAAGAACGGGTGCTGCGGTAGTAAAGAAAAACAGGGAGCTAGTCCTCGGCGCGGTGCCTGCCCCTGCAGTCCTGGTGCCTTGGGAGGCTGAGGCAGGCGTGTCGCTTGAGGCAGGAGTGTGAGACCTGCCTGGGCAACACAGCGAGATCTTGTACCTTTCTTTCTGCAGGGAAGAGCCTGTGGACTTCATTCTGTCTCCACAGGTCTTCTCTCCACCAGCGCTGGGTGAGCCAGAGAGCCCCACAAAGAGCACGTGGGTGCATGTCCCAGGTGTGCTAGTGGTGCCCAGGTCCGAAGTGAGCATGTGGGCCCGTGTCACGAGACGAGCACGTGATGTGTCCCGGGAGGTGGCCGAGGGAGGCTCAGGAGAGGTTGGAGTGGAGTTGAAAAAGTAGGGAGCAGCCAGGTGCGGTGGCCCACGCCTGTAAACCTGGCATTTTGGGAGGCCTAGGCGGGTGGATTGCCTGAGCTCAGGAGTTTGAAACCAGCCTGGGCAAAACTGAAACCCCATCTGTACTAAAGTACAAAAAATTAGCTGGTTATGGAGGTGTGCACCTGTAATCTCAGCTACTTGGGAGGCTGAGACAGGGAAATTGCTTGAACTCGGAAGGCAGTAGTTGCAGTGAGCTGAGATTGCACCATTCCACTCCAGCCTGGGTGACAGAACGAGACTCCGTCTCAAAAGAAGAAGAAGAAGAAGAAGAAAAAAAGGCCAGGCATGGTGGTTCACACCTGTAATCCTAGCACTTTGGGAGGCCAAGTTGGGTGGATTGCCTGAGCTCAGGAGTTCGAGACCAGCCTGGGGAACATGGTGAAACCCCATCTCTACTAAAAGTACAAAAAATTAGCTGGGCGTGGCAGCGTGCCTATAATCCCATCTACTCAGGAAGCTGAGACAGGAGAATCGCTTGAACCCGGGAGGAGGTTGCAGGGAACTGAGATGGTGCCACTGCACTCCAGACTGGGCAGCAGAGTGAGACTCTGTCTCAAAAAAAGAGTAGGAAGCAGAGAGGGAAGTCCGTGTGTAACAAGGCATTCAGTTTGTAGGCCCTTGGATCAGGGATGCTGATAGCCACCGTATTGGCTCCCTGGGAAGGGTCCCAGGCAGTTACCTGATTTAAAAAAACAAGACAAAACAACAACTGAGGCAGGGTCTGGCTCTGTCTCCCTGGCCAGTGTGCAGTGGTGCAGTCACAGCTCACTGTAGCCTCAACCTCCTGGACTCCAGTGGTCGTTCCACCTTCGCCAAAGTTCTGACACTATACTGGCTAATTAAAAAAAATTTTTTTTGTAGAGATGGGGTCTTGAACCCCGGGCTTCAGCTGATTGCCGAGACTGGGCCTCCCAAGGCACTGGGACTCCAGGCACTTGCCACCACGCCTGGCTCTGATGGGTTGTGGCTATGGGGACCTGGCTCTTTCGCCGTCCTTTGCCACGTGTCCCTGCGTCTTGTCTCTTCACTCGAGGGCTGAAGCCGTCCGTTGGAGGAGCTCAGGAGCTCGTCCTCTTAACCCAGGGCTCAGTGTTGGCTTTGAGGCTGGCTTCCTGGGGAGGAGGGCCTGGCCTGGTTCCGGGCCTGGAGGTGATGCTGCTTACCGTGATGCCAGGGAGCTTTGGAGTCTTGGTTTTGCGGCTACCAGCAGCATGGTGGAGCATTGAGGGGATGCAGGTGATGAGACTCAGGCCAGGGGCTTCTGCCTGGGACTGCCAGGGTCACCTGTGTTGGCTGCTGGCTTCCTATGTAGCTGCTGCTTGTTGCTGACTGGCACAAGCGTCAGTGCCTCTCACTTAGGGCAGTGTAGAATGTTACATGGTGATAGTTTCTGTCTAGCCGGGTTTAGGAATGCTCTAATTGGAAACAGTATATTTCCTGTTACCTATCTGAAGAGAGAAGTAAGCAGTTGAGAATACAGTTGGGCTGCACTTCTCTTTTCCTCCAGGTGAGTTTTGTACTTTCTGATGCTCTCAAGTGATCAGTAAGCGTGTGTGTCTGTGTGTGTGTGCGCCTGTGCGTGTGTCATGCTTGTGTATCCCCATGCGTGCATGTAGGAGGCTGGGATGGGAGGGATGGCCATGACTGACTGTTGGAGTTTCCAGGGAAGGCTTGGAATTCATTTTTGGATCACAGGGCATTTTTTGGTTTCTTTCAAGTGCTAAGTGATTCTTTTATGTAACTCCTCGGATTAAATAAATGCAGTCAATTTTTGTATGACTTAGTAAATCTTTTTTTTTTTTTTTTTTTTTTTAGGCGGGGTTTCACCATGTTGGTCAGGCTGGTCTTGAACTCCTGACCTCAGGTGATTCCCCCGCCTTGGCCTCCAAAGTCCTTGGATTACAGGCGTGAACCACCATGCCCGGCTGACTTAGTAAATCTTAGGTAAAAAAACTCTACTTACAATAGGATACATTTGCTGGAATATTTACACAAATCTTACAATAAAACTTAAAAAAAAATTTCGTTAACTCAGCCATAACTTATTTGCTTTGTTTTAAAGCGAATACCCATTCTTTTTTCTCTTTCTTGTCACTTCAGCTTCTCATTTGCTTGCAGCCTCTGCATTGCATGAGTGCTGGTTTTTCAGCAGTTCTGGCCCTGACAGAAGCATCCCAAGGATAGGAGGATTTCATTTGGGGCTTGCCAGCATTGCTTACCATGGGGAGGGCAGAGCTGCTGAGTTTCCATTCTCTGTCACTTTCAGTTAATCTGTCGTGGCTGCTCAGCGCTATTCCCGGTGAAATAATTTCAGTGTACTTCTTCCCCTTGTTTCTGCATCAGCTTCATTACTGTGCATGCCTCCCTAGGGATCAGACTGATTGGTAAATTAGTGCCAGCAGAGGAAGTAGAAGACAACATGTGAGGGTGTTTTGTTTAAACGAATACACTCTACAATTTATTTTATTGGATTTCGTCCTTTGAGAACACCACATGTAATCCCATTACAGCCTAGAAACTGCTTGCTCACCACGCCTCCATCTTCGAAAGCATGTAAATCTGTAATAAATGGGGCAATTTCCAGATTCATCAATAATTAACCCAGAATATGACAAGTTTTATCCCAGCTCAAAGCTTTCCCATGGTTCAGACAGTCTGCTCCTGCCAGTGAATCGTCTGTATAGTTCCTGCCTCAGTTCCCCGGAGCTCAGGATTCTGCCATGGGGACACTGGCTTGAGCAAGGATACAGGATGTTTCCTTGAAAAATGTTAAGCATTAATTGTTTATAATAAAACACATTCATACTTATTGTAGGAAAAGTGGGAAGTACAGATGATTTTAAAGAAGATAGTAAATCACCCATATTCTCGCCACCCAGAATAATCTAAAAAAGAGCGTTTCTTTTCATTTCTTTATAGTCTGTTTGTGTATATATAAATACAAATGCTTTTTTTCTTTTTCTTTCTTTTTGGTAACAGACAGGGTCTTGCTCTGTTGCCCAGGTTAGGGTGCAGTGGTGCCATCACAGCTTATGGCGGACTTGACCTCCTGGATTCCAGTAATCCTCCTGCCCCAGCCTCCTGAGTAGCTGGAGTGACAGACACATGCCCCCATGCCTGGCTAATTTTGTGTATTAGAGAGGGTCTCACTGTGCTGCCCAGGCTGATCTTGAACTCCTGGCCTCAGGTGATCCTCCCATCTTGGCCAGCCAGTGTTTGGATTACAGGTGTGAGTCATGGCACCCCACCAGATGCTTTAAAAAATATTGATAGTTGAAATCATAGTGCATACACAGTTCCTACTTATTTTACTTAATATATCAGCGTCTTCCCATGCCTCACAAAACCTTTGACAATTTTTTTCTTTTTTGAGACAAAAGTCTCACTCTGTCTCCAGGGCTGGAGTGCTGTGGCACAATTCTTTATGGCTCATTGCAGCCTTGACCTCCTGGCTCTGGCCATTTTCCTGCCTTGGCCTCCAGTAGTACCGGGATTACAGGCATGAGCCACTGTGCCCAGCCCATAATACTTTTTAAAGGTCGTCATATTCTGGGTTAATTATTGATGAATCTGGAAATTGCCCCATTTATTTAAAGCACTTCATTATGTGGATATGTAAGTACTGACCTATTTAACTATTGTCGAAACATTAATTTTCTCATTTTTCACCATTTAAAAATATTTTAATAATCAGTGTATATTATTGACTTAAGTTTTGTGAAGTATAATTATTGGATAGGAAATCATGAACATTTCAAGGCCCTCAGTTTATGCACTTGGCCAGTTTGGTTTCCAGATGGGGTGTGCCAGTGTACACCTGGTCTGCATGGACGAGTGTTCTCTGCCTCTGCCAAGGAGGGAGACGTCCTGGGCCAGTAGGTGATGGTGCTGTCACTGTTTTGCAGCTACTTTTGAGTCGCTGGGCCCAGGACTCCAGTCTCTCATTTTGATCATGTGTTAGTGGAGCTGACTACCCCCTTCTCCTTGAAAGTTGTATGAGAGATATGCATGCAAAGAACTGGACCTAGAGCCTGGCCCGAGGTAGGCAGTGGCTGCGTGGTAGATGTGGTGGCCGATCTTGTCTGGTGTTTAGATTCTTCCATGTTACTGGAGCAGAGTGATGATTGGGAGATGACATCAGCTGGTCCTGCACTTTCTGGGTGACACACAAAGTGCTACTTTGAACTGGGGTTCTGGAGAAAATAGTTTGAAAAGCAATGTGTAATATTAATTTTTTTTCTTTCCTGAGAATGTTACTTGGAGTGAAATTCAAAAGTTTCCTGATGTCTGTATAATTTCCTGTCTGTCCACATGGTCCACTCATGTCTTAACAGGCCCTTGCATGGCCCTGTCCCATTTGTGCTTTATAAATGCACACTGGGGCTGGGGTGAGGTGACTTATGCCTCTGGTCCCAGCAGTTTGGGAGGCCAAGGCGGTAGGATTGCCTGAAGCCAGGAATTCACTAGCCACCTGGACAGCATAACAAGGCCCTATCTCTACAAAAACAAAAATAAAGACAAAAAGAAAACAAAACTTTAGCCAGCTATGGTGGATGGTGGCTGTGTGCCTTTAGTGCTAGCTACTCAGGAGGCAGAGGTGGGAGAATTGCTTGAGTCTAGGAGTTCAAGGCTGCAGGGAGCTCTGATTGTGCCAGTCTATACTAGCCTGGGCAACAGAGTGAGACCCTGTCTCAAAAAAAAATAAAAAAGCACATTGGCTGCCCCTTTGCTCTGTGCTTTGGGTGTGGACAATTTTCCTATGTTTTCTGCTAGCCTGACTGGATTATGACTCTGATGGTTACCTTTTCTCCCCTTTAAGACTTACACATGTAATTTGCTGAGTATCTCTCTGCAGCATTATCTGTGCAGCTGCTCAGATGCTCTCCGGCCTGATTGAGACCAGCTGTCAAGAGCATCTGCCCTTAGCAGTTTCCTTCGCAAGTCTCTCTTGGCAGCTCACCTTCTTACGGACGGGGGTAACTTCACCTGGTTATCCTGGTTAGTACTTCGTCTTTCCTTAAGATTCTGCCATTTTGGAATCATTATTATTTTGTCCTTTTCTTTGGGATGTATCGCAGTTCCCCTATTGTAAGTGAAAAATGTGTTCTTAATAACAGTTGTGTTTACGTTAACCTGTACAGGTTTAGTATTGTTCACATGAAATGGGTTCATCTTTGTAATCTTTTTTTTTTTGAGACAGAGTCTCGCTCTGTCACCCAGGCTGGAGTGCAGTGGTGTGATCTCAGCTCACTGTAACCTCTGCCTCCTGGGTTCAAG
>NW_022437051.1:2223519-2240372 GCF_009761245.1 Sapajus apella
CTGGCACTACATCTGGCTAATTTTTTTTTTTTTGTTTTTCTGAGATGAGTCTTGCTCTGTCACCTAGGCTGGAGTGCAGTGGCGCAATCTCAGCTCACTGTAACCTCTGCCTCCTGGGTTCAAGCAGTTCTCCTGCCTCAGCCTCCTGAGTAGCTGATTACAGGTGCCTGCCACCACGCCCAGCTAATTTTGGTATTTTTAGTAGAGATGGGGTTTCCCCATGTTGGGGACCTCATGTTCCTGACCTCATGATCTGCCCACCTCGGCCTCCCAAAGTGCTAGGATTACAGATATGAGCCACTGTGCCTGGTCTAATTTTTGTACTTTTAATAGAGACGGCGTTTCACCATGTTGACCAGGCTGGTCTCCAACTCCTGACCTCAGGTGATCTGCTCACCTCAGCCCCCCAAAGTGCTGGGATTACAGACGTGAGCCAACCGCGCTTGGCCCATCTTTGTATTCTTGGTGTATAGTAGAGTCATAGGGATTTTTGCTGAGTCTCCAAGGATTGACAAAAGATGTGAAAGATATAGCAGTTTTCTGGTTACTTGACTTTGAAGCTGATGTGTTGCTGATTTTTAGACTAATCGTTTGAGAGAACAGGTTTTTAGACCATTGCAACTGTCTATCAGTTTTTTGTTTGCTCTACCCAAAACGATGATCTCTTTGAGCTCTGCATGCCATTTTTGGCCTTCCGAAAAACAAATCCATGTGTACGTATTGGAAGAGAAATAGATAAAGGATCCTAAAACTCATTTTTTGGTTTTAAAAGGTCTTTAGTAAGCAGTGTCAGGAGTGGATAAATTTTCAGTGGCTCTTTACAGAGTACTTAAATAGAAACATTAATTGGATCAGTGTGTGGGTCTCATGGAGATGTGTCAGTGTCTCATGCTGGCAGGCACACTCCATTTCTTTCTAATCCCCGGATGTAATGAGATGCCTGGGACTGTGGTTACTTGCATTTGCCATTCATAAAATTGCTCATCAGTCCTCCCGGGTGGCACTTGTTCTGTTGTGCATAAGGCTGTTCAAAATGTCAGCAGACTTCTGCTGTCCCCAAGATCCTCCTTGTCATTTCTCTTCTGGGGCCTAGATGCTGTAAAACGTGTATTTTACCGTCTAGTGGGTTATCTTTCTTTGTGTCTTTGGGCTAGTGGACCACTTTTAGTCAATAGTTAGGGTCCAAGCTTTGACCAGAACACAAAATAGTTGATAGGGAGAGTCATTGTGAGAATAAATAACATGTAGTGGAAACTCTGACCTTGGGATGGGGCATTGGCTGTGGGCTCATCAGCTGAGAATATTTGCGAGATGGAGCTTCCACAGAGCCTCCTGGGTGAAGCCTGGAGAGGTAAGTTAGCTGGGTGTGCTTGTGTTGACTTGGCCTTTGCGTGGGAAACAGTGAATTGTCAGAGTTCTGTATTTAATATGTGATTTCATTTGTATGTCTGCCTTCGTCTGTTGAGACATTATTTCACTGATTAACGGCTCTACCACACACACGAGTGAAGGAGAGGAAGATGCGTGGGATGGGGAGAAATGCAGGAAAGACACTGTTCTTTTTATTTGAGACAGGGTCTCACCTTGTCACCCAGGAGATGACACGTAACTGCATCAAACGGTCCTATACTTTCAAGGGGACATACAAAGTGCTTCTTTGAACTAGGGTTCTGTATAAAATAGTTGAAAAAACAGTGTGTAATTTTTTTTCTTCTCTGAGAATGTTATGTGGAGTGAAATTCAGAAGTTTCCTAATGTCTAGATAAATTTCTGTCTACATGGACCTCTCACGTCTTATAAGACCGTCACGTGAGCCTATCCCATTTGTGCCTTATAAATGCATGTTAGTGACGTGATCTTGGCTCACTGCAGCTTTGAACTCCTGGGCTCAGGCAATCCTACCACCTCAGCCTCCCAAGTAGCTGGGACTACAGGTATGTACCACCATGTTGGCTAATTTTTTTTGTAGACATGGTTTTGCTCTGTTGCCCAGGCTGGTCTCTCAACTCTTGGGCTCAAGCAATCTGCCTGCCTCAGCCTCCCACAGTGCTGGAATTACAGATGTGAGCCACTGCACCTGGCCTCTTTTTCTTTCTTTTTTTTTAAAAAAAGTATGATGCAAAAAAACACTTTTACTTCAAGGAGATTATTCTGTACTTAAAGAGGATAAATCACAAAATGCAAAGTTAAGGACATATAATTATAGATTTCTATTTCTGGGGTTTCAAAAGCATAAATGTGTGATACATGTGCAGGGTTTTGGATATTGAGGTCCTTTGAGATCTGAAAAACCATTTATTTTTTAAAAGGTAAAGTTATATCTCATTCGTGTGTTTAAACAGAAATATAACAACATCTCAGACAGCTTTGCGTAGCCTGAAAAATTAATGGCATTCCTGGATGAGGCTTTAGCAATTATTTTCCCTGTAAGAGTCCTTAGAAGTCTTTTTTGTATCACGTATATTAAGTAATTAGTTTAATATTTGTTCCTGCAAATAAAATAAATTCCAGTATCCTTTTTAGCTACTTCCTGAAGTCTAAGGAAGGGACGAAACTTAGCTAGTGATAAGAGTTCTGGCACTAACTTTTCAGAGGACATTAAGTGGTGAAAATGGAAATGAATGCTAGAAAAATGACTGTTGTACATCACGACGGAGAGGTTTCGCACTGACCAATAGTGATGTTTCCACTTGATGGTGTGGGGATATTTAATTTCCCAGCCTTCC
Organism: Sapajus apella; assembly: GCF_009761245.1. Taxonomy (NCBI): domain Eukaryota; kingdom Metazoa; phylum Chordata; class Mammalia; order Primates; family Cebidae; genus Sapajus; species Sapajus apella. The sequence goes on from NW_022437051.1 coordinate 2,226,246, forward strand.
ACAAGATGAGAAGAAATGAAGAGATGGGGAATGAAAGGGGAAGACAATCTTGAAAAACGTATATTGGGGCTGGGCATGATGGCTCACGCCTGTAATCTCAACACTTTGGGAGGCTGAAGTGGACAGATCACCTGAGGTCAGGAGTTTGAGACCACCCTGGCCAACATGGCTAAGCCCTGTCTCTACTAAGAATACAAAAATTAGCTGGGCATGGTGGCACGCGCCTGTAATCTCAGCTATGTTGGAGGCTGAGGCAGGAGAATAGCTTGAATCTGGGAGGCAGAGGTTGCAGTGAGCCAAGATCACACCATTGCACTCCAGCCAAGGCGACAGAGCGAGACTCTGTCTCAAAAAAAAAAAAAAAAAAAAAAAAAAAAACAGCTATATTGGAAAATACTGGGAGAGTGTTTATCTCCACTTTACTTTGCTCTTGTTAAGATTCTTGGTAAGATTCAGGTCTTCATCAGGGAATGTGAAAGATCCTTAAACATGTGGGTCTTTTTTTTTCCTTCTGTCTCACATGGGGCTGCAGTTTTCTTTCTTTACTTTTTATATATTGCTATTTATATTGTATGACTTGGAATACTATTAACTTTTTAGAATACTGATTTTTTATTTTTTTGAGACAAGTTTTCTCCATCGCCCAGGATGTTGTACAGTGGCATGGTCACAGCTCACTGCAGCCTCCACCACCCTGGTTCAACCAATCCTCCTGCCGCAGCCTCCCAAGTAGCTGGGACTACAGGTGTGCACCACCATGCCTGGCTAATTTTTAAAAAAGTTTTTTGGTAGAGACATGGTCTCCCTATGTTGCCCACGCTGATCTCAAACTCTTGGGCTCAAATGATTCTCCTGCCTCAGCCTGTTAAAGTACTGGGATTACAGGCATGAGGCACTGTGCCTGGCCTAGAATACTGATTTTAAATGGTAGAATGTTAGTTACAAAACTGTAGAAGTTTGAAAAACCACTTAATGAGATGCTGTTATGTATATAGTCTGCTTCCAAATAGTTAGAAAAAATGCACTAAGTGATTTGGCAACGTACTAAGCCAATAATAGTATTTGCTTTGGAGTAATGGGATTATGGGTTGTTCTTCCTTTTTTTCTTTCTAAAGTTTTAATGATGTGGTTGATTTTTTTTTTTTTTGCAATAAAACTATAATTTGCTTTTATTATAAATGTGCAGGAGGACTTACTCTTAAATAATTAAAATATATCTTGAGGCAAAACTATTCTAAATAAAAATGGAGGCCAATCGGAAATATTTGAAAATTCAAATAAGTGTATTTTAGAGAGCATATTTGGAAACCCAATTTCTGGATGAGAGTGGCATCATTCAGTGTGTAATACTCCCAGATTAATGCTTTTTACCTATTGTCCCTTGGATTAAAATACATTCAACTTGACTCAACTAAATCTTAGGTTTTGACACCCTGACAAACACATCTTAAAATGTTTCAAAGTAAATAACTTTTAAAATCTTGGCCAGGCACGTTGGCTCATGACTGTAATCCTGTCACTTTTGAGGCCGAGACAGGTGGATCAACTCAAGTCAGGAGATCGAGACCAGCCTGACCAACATGGTGAAACCCTGTCTCTGCTAAAAATACAAAAATTAGCTGGGCGTGGTGGTGCGAGCTTGTATTCCCAGCTACCCGGGAGGCTGAGGCAGGAGAATCGCTAGAACCTCGGAGGCAGCGGCTGCAGTGAGCTGAGATCATGCCACTGCACTCCAGCCTGGGTGGCAGAGCGAGACTTAGTCTCAAAAACAACAGCAGCAGCAGCAATAACAAACTTTCCTAGTGTTTGATTATGTATTCTCACTCTAAGTCCTTCTTGGAATAAAGTTGGTGTAGAGTAGTGGGGAGAAAAATAAATTAACCTCAGTAAGTTGCTGGTAGAGGTAACAATATTTTATGTGTAGAGGAAGTAGTACTGTTAAGTCTTTTGATCAGCCAAAAGTGGAGTGGTTAAATGCTTTGATGTCATCATGAGGATTAAAGTTATTTAAAAAGAATGGGGCTGGGCGAGGTGGCTCACGCCTGTAATCCCAGCACTTTGGGAGGCCGAGGTAGATAGATCACTTGAGGTCAGGAGTTCGAGACCAGCCTGCCCAACATGGCGAAACCCTGTCTCTACTAAAAATACAAAAAATTTGTCCATCATGGTGGTGGGTGCCTGTAATCCCAGCTACTCAGGAGGCTGAGGCAGGAGAATCGCTTGAGCCTGGGAGGAGGCTTGAGCTGAGATCACACCACTGCACTCCAGCCTGGGTGACAAGAGTGAAACTCCATCTCAAAGAAAAAAAGAAGCAAGAATGGATGTGGAGTTGATTGGAACATTTTGGGATTGTGAAGGGTGGAGAGTTCTCACTGGAGATTTTTTTGATGTGCCCTGAGGTTGGTTGAGCACATCTGGCTGCTCTGAGCACTTTGCAGCCCCCTGTCAAGAGTCCCTGGGTGACCTTTCTAAAACTTTGCTCCAGCGCCCAATGGAGGAGGCCGGACTGTGCCTCTGCTCTCTTAGAACTTCAGTGTTTACTTACAGGCATAGCTCTCCATACACAATGCTTGACTGCAGTGTGTTTAGGTTGCACGCTGTCCTTAAATCAGGCCTCCACAATTTGTTGGCAACTTTCCTTTTGCAGTCATATTAGCAGTTGGGTCTAGAAGCCAGTTAGGATGCTATTGGAAGAAAAAAAAAATACAGATGGTTAAAATTGGGTCAAAGTGCACTTCCTTACTCTGTTCTCTTTACAAGTTAAAAATACCTAAAAAATCATCGCAGCTGTGTCACCATTTCTCAGTAGGTGCCAGATTTAGGTACTACCTTTCAGAATGCTTATGTACTGTGAAGGGAAAAATCCATTACCTGTTTGTCTAGAAAGTTCAGAAACATTTCCACTGCTGTCTGAATGTTTGTGATTGTTTGGACCATCCAGTTCAGTTCTGGATCATCCCATAGAGCACAGTGTTCTCTCACTGGTTCTGACATTATTTGGCTGCCTTACCCCACAGAACTGTACATTCTAGGTCGGGGGCGATATTTTATATCTTTTACACTCTGTGTACCGTGCTGAGCACAGTACAGTTGGAATTAATTTCTGTTCTGCTTTCCTGCCCTCAACTTTTTCTCCCAGAGGCCCCCCTGAATTTAAGAACAAATAATTTATTATAAATGTCTTTTGGAAAAGGCCTGGTATATTTAGAGAATCAGATCCAGCTCTCACCTACCATTCATAACAAAACCATAGTAACCTTTTCTTAAAAGTACCATCAGGCTGTTGGTTTGTAAGTTTTCTTCTGTTCATTTTCATTTCGAATCAAGCCTCAGCTGTGAAAGGAAGCTGAAATCTGGCAGACCTCTTTATCCTACTCCGTTTATCCAAATGTGGAAACCACCAGAAACCAGTAAAAAAGAATGGGAAGTGACCAAAGAGCAGGCAGGAAATACCAGTTTCCCTGGGGAGCACCCAGCTCTTCCAAGGACTGCACGGGTCCTGGTCAGAGGGGCAAGTGAAAGACCACAGCTGCCTCCTGCAGAGGGATGTCTACCTTGTGAGCTGTGTCTGCAGCTGTGCAGGCTCTCAGCACTGCTTAGTGTCAGCCACGTCTCTTGATTTATGCTCCTGTGAGCCTCTGCACATGTGGGTGCTCCGGAGGACCAGCGGGGGGAGGGATGCCCCAGATCCCCAGAGGCACAGAGCTTTTTTTGGATACTGTGCCTGAGCCGAGAAGCGTGGGATGCGAGAGTGATGTCCTGTCTCAGGTTCAAGGAAAGTACAAAGTAAATGGAAATGCATCCTTTCAAATAGAGGAAACCCCAAGTTGCTTTTATGTTTCCCGTTATAGCTGTATGAAGTCATATCTTGGGGTTTAGCTTTCACGTTGAGTTTCAGCTGCTTTTTATGTGTGGCATGGTGAATGTTAGTTTTCAGCATTTCCATATTTCAGCGTATCTCGCCTCTGCACTGATTATTGTCTTTTGTTAGTTTAGAAGTCTTGTTTTATCCAGAGAAACAATAGGAAAATAACAGCAATTTTGAATGGCAGCTTCCCCTCCTTTTATGTTAGAAAGTGCAGCTTCTGTAAAAAACTGCATCAAGAGAAAAGAAGAGGCGTACTCTTGTCCCTGGGAATAAAATAGGAGAGCAAAGACTACATTTCTACCCCGCAGTGCTTTTATTAATGACTCCCAATAGCGTTTTAACAGCAGGGCAGGATTTCCTCCTATTGTGATTCCTGATGACCTCCAAGAAATAATTCCTGAATGTCGTGTTCATAAGACATTTTTCTGATTACAGACTTGTAATGATTAGATGTGGCCAGGGGCAGCGGCTCATGCCTGTAATCCCAGCACTTTGGGAGGCCGAGGCAGGTGGATCACCTGAGGTCAGGAGTTCGAGACCAGCCTGACCAACATGGAGAAACTCCATCTCTACTGAAAATACAAAAAATTAGCTGGGCGTGGTGGCAGTTATCTGTAGTCCCAGGTACTTGGGAGACTGAGAGAGGAGAATCGCTTGAACCTGAGAGTCAGAGGTTGTGGTGAGCCGAGATCGCGCTAACGCACTCCAGCCTGGCAACAAGAGCGAAACTCCATCTCAAAAAAAAAAAAAAAAAATAGATGTTTGTCCCTAGAAAATATTGCCAAAAAGCTTTATTAATAGTGCAAAGGAAGTGCTTTGCACTGTTAATAAAATATTTATAGTAACAAATATTAATAATAGATAATAATTTATAGTAATACACATTAATTAATAAATAATATTAAATAATAAATAAATAATAAAATATTAATAGTACTTATGCAGCTTACTATGTAAATTGTTATTTTATGTTCGACATCATTACAAATGTGTTTTGAGTAGGCTATTGAGATAAATCTCCAAGGCATCTACCATAAACCAGTACTTGGACTTACAGCCAATGATCTCGGCATCTCCATTGTTAAACAGCATTCCGGTCTGGAGGTAGAAGTGGAAAACCAGGAAAGTATTTGGCGATTGGTTTGTGAGGTTAGTTTTGTCAAGAGCAAATTAATTTTTTGAATACAGTAAGTCCCAGCAACTTTAAAACCATTCATACAAAAGAATCAGAGTTAAAATAAACTTCACAGTAGTTTCCGTGGAGATCACTGGCGGGTGTCTGGGAAAGAAGATGATGGAGGAAAGTAGAACAGGATGAGGCACGGTAGAGAGTCACAGGTGGTTTCAGGTGCCGCTTGGTGGCATTAGCGTCATTGTTTTATTTCCGAGCGTCTAGATCCACAGCTAGAAGGGACTCAGAGAAGACAGACCCAAGAAAGTCACCAAGGAATTCTCCTGTGTGTAGGACTTTGAATTGGGCACATCTTGAACGTGCCACTTTGGATGCCTCCAGGCATGGATCCTGTTTAGATGGTGTTTGCAGCTTTGCATGCTGTGCTATTGAGATGTTCTAGCTAATGAGCATCTTCCACGGCCTGCCTTCACAGGTCAGGTAATGCATCTTTTTTCACAGAAGCACTGAATCCAGAGGTTTCTTGAAGAAAATTTAGAAGCTGGTGATATCTGCATAGTTTCTTTAGTTCATTTTAGTGTAGTTTAGTTTTGTTTTTTTTGAGATGGAGTCTAGCTAGCTCAGTCACCCAGGCTGGAGGGCAATGGCATGATGTTGCCTCACTGCAGCCTTCACCTCCCAGGTTCAAGCGATTCTCCTGTCTCAGCCTCCCAAGTATCTGGGATTACAGGCATGCACCACCTGGCTAATTTTTGTATTTTTAGTAGAGACGGGTTTTCGCCACGTTGGTCAGGCTGGTCTTGAACTTTTCACCGCAAGTGATCCGCCCACCTTGTCCTCCCAAAGTGCTGGGATTACAGGCGTGAGCCATTGTGCCCAGCCTGCTTTAGTTTATTTGGATGGTGACTGTAACTTTATCCATATTAATGCCGATTGACTAAATATACTACGTATGCTGAAGGATGCTAGAGTTTTCTAAGTCAGAATCTGACAACTTTCTCAATTAGCTGTTGCCATTCCTTTCTGAACAAAAATATTGGTCTGCCTCATGTTAAGGAAAACTCGGTAGGTGAAATGAGATTTATGTAATCAATCATACTAGGTATTTTAAACAGCAAACTTTTTTTTTTTTTGTAAGCTCTTAATGTTATTAAAATATAATTTGCCATTTACATCTTTTCAGCATACGTACAGTTTCTTAGTCATATAATTCATAAAATAGAATTTAGAGTTGAAAGGAACCTAAGAGGTGCCCTGTTTAGAAGCTCTACACATTTAGAAGAGGAGGTCCCTTTTAAATGTGTAGAATTTTTTTCTCCGTTGTGTGTCTGCTGGAGGGTATTTTCTGCGTCTGTGCACTTTGGCACCTTTGAAGGCAGCGGGTTCTAAGGGATAACATTTCTTACTGGAAAACGCTCTGTTGGCCTGATTGTTGCTGTATTTCTCCCTTGTTAATTCATGTTTGCCGTTTAGCAAACACATTTAGCAAAACACAGACCAGATCTGTTCCCCTTCATTCCTTATGCTCAGTTCTTGAAGCTGAGGACCTGATGGTGAAGGCAGCACAGTGAAATTGCCTACTGCTTGCCAGACAAGTGGATTTGAACCAGCCTTTGCCTCATTTCTGTCCTTGGCTAGAGGGATTTAGAATCCAGCAGACTGCAACCTTCCTCTTGTAACCTTCCTCCCTATCTCCCCTGTCCTTTTACAGATGCACGCCTCGAGATATTGCAAGCTTACCTGTCTTGCCTAAAACCACACACTGGCTTGGCGCTTAGTGAGTTTTGTATTAGGTATTATAAGTCATTTAGAGCTGGTTGAGAGTATACAAGAGGTTATATGCAAATGCTGTGCCATTTCATATCAGGGACTTAAGCATCCTTGGATTTTGGTATCCACAGGGGTCCTGGAACTAAGTCCTCATGCATATGGAGGGACACTGGTACCTCTGAAGGCTGTTGGAGAATAAAGCTGTAACCCAGGCCATGGATGTGGTGGTAACTCAGCAGCAGTCTCTTTCCCAGAGGCCTCCCTGTAGGAGGGAGGGCAGTGTTCATTTTAGTTTTCTGGTCTCTTTCCTAGTCTCATCATCATTCTTCAGGGAATCAAGTCTGTCGATTAATTAAAAATGCTTGGCTAGGTGAGGGGGCTCACATCTGTAATCCCAATACTTTGGGGAGACCGAGGTCGGAAGGTTGTTTGAGGCCAGGAGATCAAGACCAGTTTGGGCAACAAAGAGAAATCCCCATCTCTACCCCCCAAAAAAATAATAAAAAATTAGCTGGCTGTTGTAGTGCATGCCTGTAGTACCAGCAACTTGGGAGGGTGAGGTGGGAGGATTGCTTCAGCCTGGGAGTTCAAGGCTGCCGTGGTTGCTCCACTGTATTCCAGCCTGGGTGACAGAGTGATACCTTGTCTCTAAAAAATTTAAAAAAATCCAAATGTTTAATGAGCACCTGCTGTATACCTGGTGCCACGCTGTGAGGATGCCCTCTAAGAGCAAGAGAGATGTTGTGTAAAATGTTCACAAAGGTGGAAATGGAGCAGGAGACACACATGTGAGGACGTGGGCTGCAGGGAAGGCCTTCTTATCGCTTCTCAGGCGGATGGTCAGTTAGAGACCAGCCAGGGAAATTGACATCTGAGGCAGATCTGGCCGAGTCCACCAGGAGAGGAGGATGGGACGGTGGAAGGATGGGGCTGGAAGGACCGAGTATAGAAGCTTATTGTCGTATGGCAAGAGGTCCCGTCTATGTGAGCTGGCAGGGAAATGACATTAGTCTACTGAAAATGCTTGGAAATATGCTCCTTAATTTTTTTTTTTCAATAACGGTGGAATTCTGATGGGAGGTGGCTTCTAATTTTCTGCTCACAATGTTGTTCCTTCGTTAGTTTGAAGATTCTTCTGTTGTGAAAGACCAAGAAAACATATGATCAGTTAATAGGAGCAGCATTCTATCTGTAGCTTATCTCTTCCTGGCCCCAAATGCAGCTTAAAACCTTGCTCTCCTTCCTCTGCTTACTTTAAAAAAAAAAAAAAAAAAGTTCAACAGTTTCAGCTAATTCTGGATTTGTCTTCTACGTGGCTTCCCGTGGTTAGTACCACATTTGTGTCTCCCCCTTGGCTGTGTCGTGGCCCTGCAGTGTTTAGATCTGCTGTGTAAAAAATGGCGCTCCCCAGCCAGTCAGATTAGCTGCTTTGGATCATGCCATTCCGTTTTTCTCAGGTTGTCATACATTAGTGCCTCCTGTGCCACATAAACAGTCATCTCTTGTAGGCGTGTGATGTGTATTTTTCTTGGACTTCTCAAAATTAGTTTTCTAGAGCTCAGAGACGGTGTCCTGCTGGGTTTATTGTTCCCTTGTCTTCTTATTACTAGTTCCAAAATTATCTTCTCACTTTCTTCCAGGGTTCTTGGCTGCCCAACTGATCAATTCTTTTTTGGTCAGAATTATGGATGGATTTTATTGGCTTCATGCTTTTCCAAAATTTCAACCATGAGCCTATATTACTGTGTATGTGAATTTTTAGTAGAGACAAGGTCTCGCTGTGTTGCCCAGGCTGGTCTCGAACTCCTGAGCTCAATGGATTCTTCTGCCTTAGCCGCTCACAGTTCTAGGATACAGGTGTGAGCCACTGTGCCTGGCCATATATTCTTTTGCAAAATGAACGGAGTTATTAATTGAAAAGCGTGAAGGTGGTGAGGATGAGAGCTTTGCTTATTGCTTCTTCAGAGGTGGGTCAAGAGTTCTTATGATAGGTCTTTTAAATTCTACAATAATAACTGCAGATTTCTCTTTACAGCTTGATTCTGTACAAATTTGTGTGGTTAAAAAATAAGAGAGTTCCCTCAACTTCTTTGGTTTCTCTAGACAGTAGGTGACAGACTCTCTTAGCAATACTTGACCTGTGAGGCAGATCTACTTTGCTTTGCTTTCCTCTATATTTGCACCCACATTTCTTCATCCTCTCACACATACAAATGTCTCTTGTAGTGGATAGTTTGGATAAAGGGCACCTTGAATTGGCAGCCTTGCATTCTGCTTGCCTGCCCAGTCTTGGTCCTGTAAAGAGACTTGCCATTTCATTTTCCTTTTTGAGATAGGATCTTGCTCTGTGGTCCAGGCTGGAGTGCAGTAGTGCAATCACAGCTCACTGCAGCCTCAAACTCCTGCGCTAAAGTGATCCTCCTGTCTCAGCCTCTCCAGTAGGTGAGACTACAGGCACACACCGCCATGCCTGGCTAGTTTTAATTTTTTTTTTTTTTTTTGTGGAGAGGTGGGGTCCTGCTTTGTTGCCCAGGCTGGTCTCAACTCCTGACCTCAAGCGATCCTCCCACTTCAGCCTCCCAAACTGTTGAGATTACAGGTGTGAGCCACCATGCTTGGCTGATTTGTTCTTTTTGGTGGTCAGTCTTGGTTTAATAGCACGTAAATTTAGAGTGCTGCTTTAGTTTGAGCAGCTGCTCTGTCGTATGAGCTCAAAATACTGGGTACTATGCTGCTTCTATGCTGTGTAAGTCTCCAAATTGAAATGATTTGGAACTGTAAAAGAATCTCCACTTTTGCACATATTTCTTGTTTCCTTTATCTGTTTGGCACTTGTTTTCAAAGCGGTGACATTCAGAGAACAATCACGGAGAAATCTTGAGTGTTGGTGTAAATCCTCCACTGGGTTCTTCTATTCCATACATCTTCATAACTAGGTAAATTTCCAGGACTCACTGAAATTCGGTATCTGTAAACGAAAAATTATATCAAGTACAGATACCAGTGAAATTGCTAGAATTCATCGATGATTTCAGTTCGGTATTCCAAAGTCTGGTTGTCACTTAGTACTTGGCAGTGTTGCAAAACAATGACATATGTGCATGCAGGTAGTTTTAATTCAAGTTGATTGTGAGAGGAATGTTTTATCGATGTAAGATCAGCGTAGTGTTGAGTTGGTTGTGGTTTACAATTGCTGCTTTTGTTTCAGTTTTAAATTATAAATTAGTTCATTTGTCTTTATCATCAGTTTACAGTTGCATTGGATCATGTGCATTTAACGTATACTAATTCAATCTAAATGTTTGCTTAAAAATAATTAGCAATATATTTTTTTCGTGCGCCATCTCCTTAAATACAGGCCAGATGCATTTCTTCTGGTATTCAAGTGTAGAAACAGCAGTCTCTTCCAGCGCTACAGGAAAACTGGCAGGGCTAGGCTTTGTGAAAGGTATTGCAGCACTCAGAAAACACGTGCTTACTGTGTGTGCTGTTTAAGTAATTTTCAAGGATAATTTTGTCTTAGCCTTAGCCTTGATTTTAGAAGCCAAGCCTTGCCTAAACGGTGACTCCATGCGGTCTGTTGTGAGTTCTTTGGCCAGATCTACAGGATGTAGTGCTGAGTTTTAGCATCAACAGTGCTTTGGTGTTATAATTTCCTAATAATGGGAATTGAAGTCAGGTATGCTTTGCTGTTAAAATAGGAATCATTTGTGACCCTGTTTCCAAATATATGTGTATTTTCTCCCCACTGTTTACATGGTGATAGTCCATTTTTATCATGGAAAGTAGTCATGGGTGAGAAATGTCGGCTATATACAGTAACTTGGCGAGCCTCTGGCTTAAAGCACGCTTTATTTCCCAGAGGTGAGAGTCCTTGGGGGTAGGATATGTTGATTTACTTCGGAGCATTTATCCAACTGATCAGCGATGGAATTAAGTCTCTATTATTCTTTCAGCTTCTAATTGAAAATGCAAAGCACTTATGGGGCACTTCGACTCCATCAAATTTATGAGAAGAATGTTAAGTGCCCAGTGGATGTTTGCCCAAAGGACCCAAGTGGGCAATTCACAAAGGAGGGAATTAACCAGTAAAAAGCCACAGAAAAGCATTGAAGAAACCTAGTCTTCAGAGACTGAAAAATTAAAATATTATCCTATATCCTGTTAAATTGGCAAAAACCAAAAATGGTTAACATACCTGACACTGCCAAGTCACAGCGGCCTGGTACATTTGCACATTGTTGGTGATGTTGTGTAAAAGAGTACATCTTCTTAGAACAGCAATTTGGTGTGATGATCAACATCTGCAAAAATGTTCATGCCCTTGCAGTCCTCTGTGATACTGTTTATCCCTAGGGAATAAAATCATGGGTAAGGATATTCAGTCCCACATTATTTAATTTCCAAAACCATTAGAATAACTTTAGAGGTTCAACAACAGGAAAATGGTAAAGTGAGCCATGGTTTATTCATTAGAAGAAATAACAGGCAGCCATTTAATGGCTATAGAGACTATGTAGCAGGTGAAACATGATTATACTAGACCAAGTGACAAAAGGTGGAAAATTAAATGAACACTGATGAGAACAAGGTTAAACATGTTATAACTAACATAATACCTAAGTGTTATGAGTTGTGGGTTAGAGCATTTATAGATGTATTTTCTTTCTTTTGTTTATAATTAAATTCTTCAAAGTAAAGAGAACATTAAAGAATTAGATAAGGCTATGGTTGGATGAAAATGAGATGCGGGGATGACTTCGTTTTAAATCCAAGGAGTCAGCTATTTCTGGTGTGCTGTGCGATTCTACAAACTGCTCATTTACTTTGTAAATGGATGTAGCTTTCCAAGATGTCTGGGTATGAATGGGAAGTAATTTTGGTAAAGTAACATGTGAAGACCATATTTTAAAGTTCAGATTCCATCTGCTGAATGTTCTGTATTTGCAAAGGTATTTATTACAGGCTTTCTTGCTCCATTGAGAATACAAGCTATAGAACCATGTAGAATTTTTTTTTTTTTTTTTTTTTTTTGTCTGTGGTAAGCATTTTAGAGTAAATCTTTTGACTCATTCTTTTTTTTTTGGAGATGGAATCTTGCCGTGTCACCCAGGCTGGAGTGCAGTGGCGCCATCTTGGCTTATTGCAACCTCTGTCTCCCAGGTTTAAACAATTCTCCTGCGTTAGCCTCCTGAGTAGCTGGGATTACAGGCACCCACCACAATGCCTGGCTAATTTTTTGTATTTTTAGTAGAGATGGGGTTTTGCCACGTTGGCCAGGCTGGTCTCGAACTCGTGAGCTCTAGTGTTCCGCCCGCCTCAGCCTCCCAAAGTGCTAGGATTACAGGCAGGAGCCCTTGCACCTGGCCTACATTCCTCATTTTAAAGTTTTATTTACTTTGATTTCAAAGGTACTTTCTTAAATTTGATATTGTCAGTTGGTACCAATATTTAAAAGCAGGTTTACAATTGATAATGAGAGAGTAACTTTTATTTGAGGAATGCAAGTTCTTTTTTTTTGTTTGTTTATTTTTGAGACAGAATTTTGCTCTGTCGCCCAGGCTGAAGTGCAGTGACACCATCTTGGCTCACTGCAACCTCCACCTCCTGGGTTCAAGTGATTTTCTCCTGCCTCAACCTCCTGAGTAGCTGGTATTACGAGCACCTGCCATCACACCTGGCTAATTTTTTGTAGTTTTAGTAGAGACAAGGTTTTACCATGTTGGCCAGGCTGGTCTTGAACTCCTGAGCTCAAGTGATCCACCCACCTCAGCCTCCCAAAGTGCTGGGATTACAGGCCTGAGCCACTGTCCTTTGAATTTTCAGGCCCAGAGAGACATTAAAATGAGACAGCAGTAACACCTGACTGTCCCCTTTGAGCTATGTGGTCATCTCTTTTATTCACTAATTTTTCGAGACAAGGTCTTCGTCTGTCACCCAGGTTGGAGTGCAGTGGCATGATCATATAGCTCACTGCAGCCTCAAACACCTGGGCTCAGGCTGTCCTTTAGCCTGGGCCTCCTGAGTAGCTGTGACTACAGGCATGTACCACTATATATGGCTTACATACTTGTCTCCTGAAACTGCTTGATATTTCCATAAGTAGGTATAAATTAATCTATTAGTGACACTATAACCCACACCCTGTAGCTGTAGTGTATTTTTAGTCAAGATGGGGTTTCAGCATCTTGGCCAGGCTGGTCTTGAACTTCTGAACTCATGATTCACCTGCCTTGGCCTCCCAAAGTGTTGGGATTATAGGCTTGAGCCTCCGTATCGGGCCTAGGGCTCGTTCTTTTTTTTTTTTTTTTTTTGAGACGGAGTTTTGCTCTCGTTACCCAGGCTGGAGTGCAATGGCGTGATCTCGGCTCACCACAACCTCCGCCTCCTGGGTTCAGGCAATTCTCCTGCCTCAGCCTCCTGAGTAGCTGGGATTACAGGCATGTGCCACCATGCCCAGCTAATTTTTGGTATTTTTAGTAGAGACGGGGTTTCACCATGTTGACCAGGATGGTCTCGATCTCTTGACCTTGTGATCCACCCGCCTTGGCCTCCCAAAGTGCTGGGATTACAGGCGTGAGCCACCGTGCCCGGCCCAGGGCTCATTCTTTACTGAGTTTCTTCAACTCCTCCATTTCATTTGGGAGCTTTATTTCCGTGCTTATTGGTGTCTCTTTGTGTGATAAATGGATCAAAGCAAAAGGAAATCCTCATCCATTTATTCAACAAATACTATTGGTCACTTACTAGATCCCAGACACTTTGCGAGGCCCTTATTTATAGAAACATGGTGTCCCAGCACTTGTGTATTTTAGAGGCTGTTTTAGAAAGTAAGATTCATCTCTGCTTTTAGAAGAAAATGATTATCATACGTTTTAGAAATTAGTGAGAGTTACACTTCTTTTGAAAATACAACATTTGATAGAAAAAAATCATGTTGAGGGATCTCTTTTTCCTTCTTCATCCAGAATAGAAATAATTTCCTAATATTTGGGTGGGTGTTAGCACCAACTCGGAAGACATTCCTTTTGTTGCAGGCTTAGCCAGTCATTGCTCACTCCCTGAAGTGTTTGTTGATCCCCTACCTGGTTTGCTATTATAAAAGGATTCAAAATATAGTCATTACCCAGACGGAACCTATGATGGCTCCCGAACAGTACAAGAGAAGAAAGCTGAGTGAACGTCAGTGAATATGAATTCTCCCATGAGTTTTGGGAAATAGCCCTGTAGCTTTGTATGCTCAAGGGAGGCTCCCTGGAGGAAGCAGGCCTTGGTCTTGAAGATTGGATTGTCTTTGGGTAACAAATTGCAGGTCAGGTAACAGGCTTGAGCAACCTCGAATGTGCAGGCTCCGGTG
>NW_022437051.1:2240772-2278525 GCF_009761245.1 Sapajus apella
TTTTTTTTTTTTTTTTTTTGAGACGGAGTTTTGCTCTCGTTACCCAGGCTGGAGTGCAATGGCGTGATCTCGGCTCACCACAACCTCCGCCTCCTGGGTTCAGGCAATTCTCCTGCCTCAGCCTCCTGAGTAGCTGGGATTACAGGCATGTGCCACCATGCCTAGCTAATTTTTGGTATTTTTAGTAGAGACGGGGTTTCACCATGTTGACCAGGATGGTCTCGATCTCTTGACCTTGTGATCCACCCGCCCTGGCCTCCCAAAGTGCTGGGATTACAGGCGTGAGCCACCGTGCCCGGCCCAGGGCTCATTCTTTACTGAGTTTCTTCAACTCCTCCATTTCATTTGGGAGCTTTATTTCCGTGCTTATTGGTGTCTCTTTGTGTGATAAATGGATCAAAGCAAAAGGAAATCCTCATCCATTTATTCAACAAATACTATTGGTCACTTACTAGATCCCAGACGCTTTGCGAGGCCCTTATTTATAGAAACATGGTGTCCCAGCACTTGTGTATTTTAGAGGCTGTTTTAGAAAGTAAGATTCATCTCTGCTTTTAGAAGAAAATGATTATCATACGTTTTAGAAATTAGTGAGAGTTACACTTCTTTTGAAAATACAACATTTGATAGAAAAAAATCATGTTGAGGGATCTCTTTTTCCTTCTTCATCCAGAAAAGAAATAATTTCCTAATATTTGGGTGGGTGTTAGCACCAACTCGGAAGACATTCCTTTTGTTGCAGGCTTAGCCAGTCATTGCTCACTCCCTGAAGTGTTTGTTGATCCCCTACCTGGTTTGCTATTATAAAAGGATTCAAAATATAGTCATTACCCAGACGGAACCTATGATGGCTCCCGAACAGTACAAGAGAAGAAAGCTGAGTGAACGTCAGTGAATATGAATTCTCCCATGAGTTTTGGGAAATAGCCCTGTAGCTTTGTATGCTCAAGGGAGGCTCCCTGGAGGAAGCAGGCCTTGGTCTTGAAGATTGGATTGTCTTTGGGTAACAAATTGCAGGTCAGGTAACAGGCTTGAGCAACCTCGAATGTGCAGGCTCCGGTGCGCTACAGCGTGTGAGTGGCTGAGAGGGTAGGTGTTGGGAGTCATGGAAAGTCAGGTGGGAGAGGTTGTGAGGCTGATCGGATGTCACATGCAGATTTGGGAACATCCCCCTTCTTCTCTTTCACTTTTTTGAGACATGGTCTCACCCTGTTGCCCAGACTGGAGTGCAGCATCTCAGTAGAACACACCGCATCCTTGAACTCCTGGGTGCAAGCAGTCCTTCTGCCTCAGCCTCCCAAGTAGCCAGGACTGCAGGTGCATGCCACCACATGTGGCTACTTAAAATTTTTTTTTTTTTTTTTTTTTTTTTGGAGAAATGAAGGTCTTGCTGTGTTGGTCAGGCTGATCTCAAACTCCTGGCCTCAAGTGATCCTACCACCTTGACTCCCCAAAGCACTGTGATTACAGGTGCGAGTTCCTGCACTTGGCCCCCTTATTCTCTGAGAAATGAGAACCTGTCAAGTTTTGAACAGGTTACATTCCTGATGATGTATTAGGAAGATTTTTTAAGACGACATTGCTGGCAGGGATCTGCAGGATGGATTTAATTTGGAGGGGGGGAGGCAGGCGACCTGTCTGCGGTATGTACTCTTATATAATGGAAGGACAGTTGCACAGCATGGGGAGTGAAGTCATGAGCATCTGAACAAAGATGCTAGTGGGACTTGAAAGGCCAAATGCAAGAGACATGGGTGCTGCTTTGAGAAGGAGGAGGCAAAAATGTAGTTTAGACTGGAGACAGGCAGAAGGGTAAGAGGAACAGTGACCGGCTTAGAAATTTCCTTTTGGGCTGGTGCAAGGGAGAAAGGAAATAGTTTAAACATTGGAGGGCGTCTAGCAAGGTCTGAAGGTTCAGGGAGGGTTTTACTATACAACGTCTTCTTTAAGAACGGTTTGGATGTTGTCCGTGCAATAAACTCTCTCAAACTAGAGAGTTTTTGTGCCAGTCTCAACTACCCTTTGAGCTGAGTTCGGTTTTTCTCATCGCTCTCATTTCCCATTATTTATGGTTTCTTTTCCTTTCTTTCCTGAGAAAAGTGCACAAAAACCTTAAAGATGTTAAACAAAATTACAGGTGAATGTCTGTCTGAAAAATCACAGTACAATGAGGAAGACAGATCTGTCATCTAAGAAAAATCTTTGCTCCATTTTTCTTATTCATTATTAACTCAACGTTACAGCTCAGCAATCATCTTCGTAAGTAGCACATGAGTTTGCTTATCTAAACTATGGACTTAACCTGGAACTTCCCTGAAACTTCAAAGTGTTAGAATTCTCTCCTTTTATGATAGTCACATCTTATTAGTATTATTTTTGGAATGGCCCTGATTTGAAGTCAGGGGATACATTCAGGCCCCATACATTCTTGCTTTTAGTGTGCAAAATTTGTCATTTGGATATTATAGTAAGACTGTTGGGTTTTTATCACTGCTGCGTTTGAGAGGCTGGTTTTAGCTGGTTTTCTGTTGATATTTTATAGAAAGGTTTTGTTTTTAATGCTATTCTCCTTTATAGCCATGCTTCTCAAACGCGTGTTCCTGGGGGATCCTGTAATTATGCAGATTCTGATTCAGGAGACCTGGAGTGAGGCCTGAGAGTCTGCATCGCAAACAATTCCCAGGCAATGCTGATGCCTCTGCACTGTTCGGGACCAGGAGTAAGGAGGCTCTGCAGGAAGTGACTTTACTTAAATTACAGACTTTGGAATTAATTACTGTGGAGAAGGAACTTCAGTACACCTGGTTTTTAGCTTTTTATTTTTTTTTTGAGACAGAGTTTTGCTCTTGTGTCCGGCTGGAGTGCAATGGCGCCATCTCTGCTCACTGCAACCTCCACCCCCCGGGTTCAAGTGATTCTCTTGCCTCACCCTCCCGAGTAGCTTGGATTACAGGCATGTGCCACCACACCCGGCTAATTTTGTATTTTTAGTAGAGATGGGGTTTTTCCACGTTGGTCAGGCTGGTTTTGAGCTTTGGACCTCAGGTAATCCGCCTGCCTCGACCTCCCAACGTGCTGAGATTACAGGCGTGAGCCACCGCTCCCGGCACTTTTTTTTTTTGAGATGGAGTCTCGCTGTGTCACCAGGCTCTGGAGTGCAGTGGTGTGATCTTGGCTCACTGCAACCTCCACCTCCCGGGTTCAAGCAGTTCTCCTGCCTCAGCCTCCTGAGTAGCTGGGACTACAGGTGTGCATCATCACACCCAACTAATTTTTGTATTTTTAGTAGAGATGGGGTTTCTCCGTGTTGGCCAGGCTGGCCTCTATCTCTTGACCTTGTGATCTACCCGCCTCAGCCTCCCAAAGTGCTGGGATTACAGGTGTGAGCCCCCGCGCCTGGCCTAGTGTTATTTTAATATTGCTGTGAGAGCAGATTTTGTTTGCTCTTTGTTTTTCCTATTGCTGATACATAGAAAGACTGTTTCGCTCTTTCTTGAGCTTGCATTATAGAAATATTGTTTTTGAAAATACTTTATTAGAATACGCTTGACATTTGAATAGTGATGCACTTTTTAATGTTAAAGAAGCCCACACAGTTTAATACTAGCTGCAAAATACAGTGTGTTTCCAAATGACTTTTGGCAAGGTGAGTGTAATTCAGAGTAGTTTATGGAAAATTAGCAAGTTTTATTTTAATAGCTTCCAAAAAAGTGGATTCCTTTTGTTTTGAATCGTGAGAACACAGTGGAATAAAATATTCTGTAAAACATTTTGGAATGGATTAGTGAAATTTTAAATATAAATGTATATCTATCACATTTGGTGCCAGTTGACTTGAAACAAAAGTAGTTGAAGCTGCGTAAGAAGGTAGTTGTGGATAGAGAATGAAAGTTTCCTTTCTTTGGAAGGTTGCCTCCTGGTTATATATCTCCTTTAGAGAAGTATCTATAAATAGGTGTTTAAATAAAGGGCTTATGGAGAAATCAATTAAAAAAACAGGTCAAGTAAGTAAGCATTAAATTAGTCTGCTTTTCAGCATTCATTCTCATTGTGTTGCCTGTGCTTTTTGGAAAATTCCACTCTGTTTATTGTTTTATCACTAACACCTAAGATGCTTTATATATTTTTAAGAGTATTTGGTAGGCTGGGCACGGTGGCTCATGCCTATCATCCCAGCACTTGTGGAGGGCGAGGTCAGTGGATCACTTGAGTGCAGGAGTTTGACACCAGCCTGGGTAACATGGTGAAACCCTATCTTCACTCCCTGCTCACCAAAAATAAGTAACTAAAAATTTGCCAGGTGTGGTAATGCACACTTGTAGTCCCAGCAACTTGGGAGGCTGAGATGGGAGGAGTTCTTGAGCCTACGAGGTCGAGGCTGTAGTGAGCTGTGATTGTGCCACTGCACTCCAGACTGGGTGACAAAGTGAGACTCTATCTCAATAATAAATAAATAAAAGTATCGGTAGACCTTCCAAAGGCTGGCCTGATTGAGTTGATTGATTTCTGCTTTTTATTAAGAATTCTTAAGGATGTGTGTGTTGAAACTCAAACTGTGTCCTCAATGTGTCTAGTTGTTAGGTCCATTTCTGAATGTCAAATCTAACATTTTTAAGCACTATTAAAATGATCAACTGGATTATTTTCCATTCGCATTTTTAATATAATTAAGTCTGGACGCCACTTTTGCCAACTTTATAATTTCCTTTGTTCGGAGATCTAATGTGGGTCTATTTGTCATGGCTGTTTTAAGTAGTTACTTGCTGAAGCTATGTGTCATGCACCCTTGGCAGCAGCAGCAAAGCCATATACATAATATGCATGTCAGTTGTTGAATGTAGTGAAAATGCTCCTTGCACCCTGGTTCTCTTAGCGTTGACAGCTGTGATGAACACAGACTGCACTGACTTTGCCTGCCAACTCTGTTAGCAAATGTTTCAGTAGCAGATGTGGGAGATTTCGCCATAATGCGTAGGGTTTCAGAGAGATTAGCTGGCTGGAGAGGGTGGGCTTCAAAGCTGCTGATGTGCCCTGTGCAAGACCTTTATATGCAGGGCTAATGTTTATATCCAACTGTACATAGTTCGTTTGTTCAGTCAGTTTAAGTGGGCTTGAGTGTCTTATTTTGTGCCAGGCATTATAATCCAGTGTGAGTTGAGCTTGGGTTTTTTTTTCCCTCTTTCTCTTTCTTCCTTTTTTTTTTTTTTGAGACAAATTTTTGCTCTTGTCCTCTAGGCTGAAGTGTAGTGGCACAATCTTGGCTCACTGCAACCTCCACCTCCTGGGTTCAAGCGATTCTCCTGTCTCAGCCTCCTGAGTAGCCGGGTTTACAGGCATGCACCACCACGCCTGGCTAGTTTGTTTTGTATTTTTAGTAGAGATGAGGTTTCACTATGTTGGTCAGGCTGGTCTCGATCTCCTGACCTCAGGTGATCTGCCCACAAAGTGCTGGGATTACAGATGTGAGCCACTGTGCCTGGTGAGCTTGGGTTTTCTGCTGTAGGACTGACCAGGGCATTCTGGAGTTGTGAGTGAAAGCAGAAACCCGTGGAGGGGTGCATCTTGCATTCTCCTTTTCAGTGAGATGAGTGTCCACCTTCCAGACTGCACAGCTTCCCTAGTATTTGCTTTTGTGAAAGGAATGCACAAATGACTTCTCACCCCTGCCAGGGGTTGATGGAAGCTGTTTCCAGTTGTGCCCCATCTTCACTGGCTTATCCTGGTGAACTGTTAGGAAATAGTACCATTTTAACTGGCTGTATTCCTCTGAAGCTCCAGAAAACACGGTCTGAGCTCACTCTGTTGAAAAACTCCTTTGTTTCTGCCTAAAAGCACAGGATGTTAATTTCCATCAGGTCAGTTCTTTTTTGTATACCAGCCTGAACATGTGTGTGTCTTTGTCTAAGCACCTATTGCTTCATAAGATACACCACAAAACCGAAAAGAGTTAGTGACAACTGTTCTTGGCTGGCATCAAAACCAGACACCAGAGAAAGACTAGGTCGGACTGACCGACGTGATTGTTCTTTCTCTGTTTTGTGTAACTACTTTCTGTTTAAAAAAATTGTTTGCATCGACAACACACCGACAGAAATATGCCCCCAGTGACATAGTCGTGATCTTGATCTTGATGGTGACAGTAACCGTAGCCAGCCTTAATTCTTCACTGCCCGTGTGCCAGGCATCGTGCCACACCTGGGACCCCTTTAATCTCACAGGGATCGTGTGTGCTGGCCGTGGTTGCTGCTGTCACCCCACATCAAGCCGGGAGACTGAACATTTCCAATCAGCCACAGGGACAGGCAGAGCCACGCTCTGAGCCGCACCGTCTGCCTTCCTGCTGCAGCCACTGTGTCCAGCGCCTTTGGCATCACCAGCTTTGTCCACATTTGCTTTCAGAAGCCAGAACATTTTAATCCAAGGAATGTAAACTTTTAAAAGACATTATGAATTTACTTTTTGTGCAGTTTCCTGATGAAAATCACAAGGGCTTGCATGTTTTTAAATGACAAATTTTAATACTAGGTCAGTATTCCTTCCCTCTCTCCCTCTTTCCCTTTCTCTCTCCCATCGCAGAGGAGCTCTGCAGCTCCATTGCAGGGCAACCCCTTAGCTGTTTAGGGCTTGAGTTCCCAGAGGAACATCTCAAAGCCTCCCCACATGCAGTGATATCAGACCTTAAAGGTCACAGTGCCCAGGGCTGGCAAATCCATGGCCTCACAGTGCTGCCCAGCTTTTCGGGTGTATGGCGCAGACTGAGAATGGGGCACATCCTGCCTGGAGTCTTGGAGTCCCTACGTCATTGCAGGTGATCAGCCCTAGGAAACTGGAACCTGAGATACAATTTGTCTTCCTTCCTACTATCAAAGTTCTAGATTAGGTTCCTGTGGTCCGTGGTGGGAGAGTCAGCTGTTCAAGGCCACATACCTCGTAAGTGGCAGGTGAGTCTTGACTGAAAGGCTAGTATTTTCTGCTTTGCTGGGCACCTTGATTTTCTCACAGTGCAGGTCCAGCGCAGGAGTCTCCTGCCCAGAAATGTCCAGGGCTCCCTTCTGCTTTCACACAGCCCTTCCTGACCCTCAACGCCTCTGGGGTGAAAAGTCTGGGTGCAAGTTACTTGATCATATCCAGATAACCCTTTCATGTGCAGGGTGTTTGGTTGGGGGCGCTGCCCTCAAGGTTTACAGGCTAGCTGAGGGTTGGAGGTGTCGTATCAAGTGTGAGACTCCACCCCCCCCCCCAAAAAAAAAGAATGCTTAGAATATCAGGCAAAAAATGATAGTTTTAATCAGCAGTAGAAAGTGCGTTTGCAGTTCAAAGGTCTGAGAGATGGTCATGGATTGGCCATAACCAGTAAAGACTTTTGGGAGGAGATTGACTAGATTGATTTTGGGAGGCATTGACTAGATATTCATAGGACAGATGTGTGGGCTTGGTGACTGGAACCGCGTGAAGGGATGACTGTGTCTAAGGAGCAGGAAACATTTGGCTGGGTGAGGTGGGGTGCGGGCAGAAGATAAGTCTGGGCAGTGACTGTCAGGGAGGGTGTTGGAGGAAGGGCCGTCAGCTCAGACTGAGGAAGTGATTGGGAGCCAGTGAAAATTTTGAGCAGGAAAATTGTTTGGGGCTGTGTTTGAACCAGATGTAGCTGGTTTGATGGTCAGGGTGCACAGAGAAGGGGGCCCCACATTCTGAATTAATGTCACTTAGGAAAGGAGCCGTGGTAAGAATGAAATGGTTATAATTTTGTGTGTGTGAATTTGAGAACAGTGTATATCTGAAGAACACTGGGTATGGTTTTCTTTTCTTTCTTTCTTTCTTTTTTTTTTTTTTGAGACATGGTTTCTGTCTGTTGCCCAGGCTGGTGTGCAGTGGTGTGATCACAGTCACTGCAGCCTTGACCTCCTGGGCTCAAGCGATCCTGTCACTTCAGCCTGCTGGGACTACAGCGCCTGCCACTGTGTGCCTGGCTAATTTTTGTGTTTTTTACGGAGACAGGGTTTTCCTGTGTTGCCCAGGCTGGTGTCGGACTCCTGAACTCAAGCGATCCACCTGCCTCAGCCCTCCAAAGTGCTGAGAGGTGTGGTTTTAGACAAAGAAAAAAATTTACGGTAATGATTTTTGCCTGGAGATGATAAATGGGAGGAGGTGGGATGAATTCAGGGCCAACTGAGTTTTTGGCAGTGCTGATTTGGTGTTCAGTTTTCAGAGTCATTCTGTGAAGCCTTTGGAAGGCAGTATTTTGAGTGAGAATGTGGCTATAGGGGTGGGTAGATACCTTGTGACTGATTTGGTCAGGGTGTTGGTAGGCAGGCCTAGCCCTGGTGGTGGCCATACCAGAGGTGGTCGGTATCCGCGGAGGTCTGCCAGCATCCTAGAAGTCCTGGGGGTCAGCTGTGCCATCAGCCCTGTGCAGACAGCTGCAAAGCATGACTTGGAGCAGAAGGGGCCACCTTGTTTATGTGGAGGGTGACGGTTTGCTGATAGAGACACCAGCTTGAGATTGAGAGACAGTTGGATAATAGAATTCTTTCGGTTTTGGCAGGAGGCAGATTCAAGGCAGATAATGAGCAGCGTGTTCTTAGGTGGGCTGAGCAGTAAAGTCTGGACACTGAGGTTGACGTGAGCTGGAGTTCGTGCTGGGAACTGGATCTTCACCTCCCATCGGAGCTCTGTCACTGTGCCTGGGGTGGAGCCGCACCCTGAGTGCGCTCAGCAGGTAGTGGCATGTGTGCAGGGCTTCAGCCAAGGCTGGCAGCCAGGGACCAAGCCATTTGCCTGGCTCCACCATCCAGAGTACAGAGAATAAAGATGGGCCACAGCCAAGTAATCTTTCCCTTCCCTTTTTCAGTCTGCTGTGACACCCTCAGAGTGTTGAGTAATAGGGCTTGTGAAAGGAAAATAAATCTTGGGGGCCCCAGAATCACACGAAGCAGGGAAAAGACAAGCTAGGAACTGCTTAGGGCAAATCTGCCTCCCATTCTATGCGAAGCCATCCCTTTGCTCACTGAGATAAATGCATATCTGATTGCTTCATTTGGAGAGGCTAATCAGAAACTCAAAAGAATGCAGCCATTTGTCTTGTATCTACCTTTGACCTGGAAGCCCCCTCCCCACTTCCAGTTGTCCTGCCTTTGCTTCAAGCTGTCCCGCCTTTCCAGACTGAACCAATGTTCATCTTACATATGTTGATCAATGTCTCATGTCTCCCTAAAAATGCATAAAACCAAGCTGTGCTCTGACCACCTCAGGCACTTGTCATTAGGACCCCCCGAGGCTGTGTCATGGGCGTGTGTCCTCAACTTTGGTAAAATAAGCTTCCTAAACTGACCAAGATCTGTCTCAGATTTTGGGGGTTCACAGGCTCATGTATGGAAAACTTGGAATGTAGAATATCCTTAGAGCACTTAAGTCTAGTTAAGTGGTGGACTGACAACATAAGGAGATGTTGAAAAAGAGTTTCAAAGAAGAAAAAAATACACATAGGTTTTTGAAAACAAATTTATCCTCGTAGAGAGATTAGAATGTCATCACTTAACGTTTTATATTTTCATCCTTTTAAAAATCTCTCTCTCTTTTTTTTTTTTTGAGACAGAGTCTCACTGTCGCCCAGTGTAGAGTTCAGGGACACAATCTTGGCTCACTGTAACCTCGGCCTCCCAAGTAGCTGGGATTACAGGGGTGTGCCACCATGCCCAGCTAATTTTTGTGTTTTTAGTAGAGATAGGGTTTTACCATGTTGCCCAGGCTGATCTCGAACTCCTGACCTCAGGTGATCTGCCTGCCTCGGCCTCCCAAAGTGCTGGGATTACAGGTGTGACCCACTGTGCCCGGCCTCTCTCACATTCTTATGAATTTGGAGGTCACCCTAGGTCTGATAATTTCCTGCTTTTAAAAACATAAATGAGCCTAGCAGGGCTCATACCTGTAAAAATCCCAACCCTTTGGAAAGCCAAGGCAGAAGGATCACTTGAGGCCAAGAGTTTGAGACTAGCCTGAGCAACAGAGCGAGACCCTGTCTTTAGTTAAAAAATAAAATAGTATTATTTCTAACATTCTTAATGGTTTAGCCATATTTTTGTAGGGATGTATAAGATATAAAGTTTAACTTCTTGGATATTTAATTTGCTTACATAAATAACACTGTACTGAACTTGTTTATATGTAAATACTTACCTAAACATCTAATTTTATCTTCAGATTTCAATAGAGAAATTATCGGATCAAAAGAAACCAACCTTATATGTATTGCCATGTTGCTTTTTAGAAAGGTGTTACTTGGGCCAGGCACAGAGGCTCACGCCTATAATTCCAACACTTTGGGAGGCGGAGGCGAGTGGATCACTTAAGGTCATGAGTTCCAGACCAGCCTGGCCAACATGGTGAGACCTCATCTGTACTAAAAATACAAAAATGTTAGCCAGGTGTGGTGGTGTGCAGCTGTAATCGCAGCTACTCGGGAGACTGGGGCAGGAGAATTGCTTGAACCCAGGAGGTGGAGGCTGCAGTGAGCTGAGATCATGCCACTGCCCTCCAGTCTAGGTGACAGAGACTCTATCTCAAAAAACAAACAAATGAAAGGCTGCATAGTCTTACCATCATACCAAAGTCATTTTGGAAGTAACCTCTCATTAGCTCAATTAATGAGGTTGAATTGAAAAGTCACGGAGTCGTCAGGCTGCCGGGTGTTCCGGGCACTCTGTGAGGGCTGTCAGTGGGATGTGCACCTCCTGAGCTGTGTTCCTGTCCCCCCTGCCCCAGCACACCTTTCAGAGGAACACCTTTCTGAGGCGAGTTCTCAGGCAGCCACGCTTCCCAGCTGCGGCGCTGTCAGGTGGCACCCCACCTGCCCGTCTCTATCTCAGGATCTTGTTTTATTTTCTTCTGCGTGTTTCTTACGAACTGAAATTATCTTACATGTTTGACTTTGTCTCATTGCCTAGAATCCCAGCTCTGTTATAACAAGCACTCTGTTTTTCCAGTTCATGCTGAATCCCCAGCCTTGGGCCCATTGTAGGTGCTGAATATATGTTCATTGCATGAACTCCAGAGGGTTTCTGTAGCCTGTGAAACACATGCAGAGGTTGGCCCTTGTCTCCAGTTTACCCCAGGCCACTCTCTCAGCCCATCTTTGTGAATGCCACTGCAGGGAGTCCGGGGTGCTGCAGCTCCTGGTTACTGTGTGCTGCTTGTGGGACCTCTCCTTCCTGGAATGCCTCCTTTCTCGCTGAGTCCAGGTCTGAGGACGTGGGGATTCTTTAGGACCTAACTTCCAGTTGCTGGTTTCTTCCACAAAACCTTCCCTAACATCCTCACAGGCTCTAGTGCTCACCTGCTTGAACCTATGAAAGTCATTGTGATGATCCATGTTCCTGCATTGTAACTGTGTGCATAGTTGTCTGACGGTAGGTTCCTTTGAGTCCGGAGTCCCCTGAATCTTTTCCTCAAAGGCCTTTGTTCCCTATTCCCCTGCTTTTTTTCTCCTCTGAAAATTTTCTCAACGTCTCTCATCTTAGGTCTTGTGGTTTTTTTTTTTTTTTTTTTTTTTTTTTTTTGGTCAATTAAGTATTTAAAATATTAGAGCTGGTAGGATTCTTGGCTGATGTCTAGTTTCATTAGAATGTGTACCTGTACTGTGGTTTTTCCATTAACTTTTGCCCCAGGAGTTTCAAATCAGCTTTGGGGCTAGTAGCGAATGTAGATAATTGTTTCCTGATTAGGAGTCAGATTTGACACTTCCTATTGAAATGTTTTGCTGTCTGGGATATGAAGCAGATGGTGGCTTCTGGCAGAGCAGATGTCTGTGTTGAATCAGAGTAGTTTAAATCTGCTCTTGTACCTTGAAGTGTTTCCCTTGGTAAATACCCACTTCTGACCTGCTAGTGTCAGCTTTGCGTGATCCCCTCACCCCCCATACAGGATTACACAGAGCCTTACAAAGAAGTCTGATACAATACAAGTAATAAAGCGTAATTTAGTATTGGTTAATCCATGATGCTTTATTCTGATGCAAGTACAATGTGTTGATTGACTTGGTAACCAGTGAATCATTAATAAATGCACAGCTAACGTGGACTGTTGATTCCTAACAGTAAAGGGAGTAATTTCAATAAAATATAGTTTGATTCTTCAGAGTTCCTGTTGCGGGGGGTTCAGAGCAGAGACTGTAGGCAGGATGTCTGGGTTTGAAATTCAGCTCTGTGTAGTCTGTAGGCAAATCACCTAACATTACAGCACCTCACTTTCCTCGTCTGTGGAATGGGGTGTGTGTGTAATAGTAGTACTTACTCTTAGGATTGAATGAGGATGACATGTGTTAACAAATGAGAAGTGCTGAGAATGTTCCCTGGCTCACAGTCCCTGCAGGGATGTTAGCTGCTGTGATATCACCACCAAAGTCCCTTCTTCCTCCTCCTCAGAGAAATAAACCATAAACTCTATCACTGCTCCTGTTTCTAGTACAAAGGCTGGTGGAAGCCCAAATCTTTTTTCTTTTTCTTTTTTTTTAAAGACAGAGCCTTACTCTGTCGAGCAGGCTGGAGTAAAGTGGCATGATCTCAGCTCACGGCAATTTCTGCCTCCCGGGTTGAAGCGCTTCTCCTGTCTCAGCCTCTCAAGTAGCTGGGATTATAGGCATGCACCACCACGCCTGGCTAATTTTTGTATTTTTAGTAGAGACGGAGTTTCATCATGTTGGCCAGGCTGGTCTCGAACTCCTGACCTCAGGTGATCCGCCTACCTCAGCCTCCCAAAGTGCTGGGATTACAGGTGTGAGCCACCATGCCCGGCCGAAGAAGCCCAAATCTTAAGAAGAAATGGTCTACTCAAACGCATGCCTGGCTTACATAGAGCGGCTTTCTTTCTCCTGAGCTGGGGGTTGCACTAGCTGTGGTTACCTGGGGCACACATAGTGTAGATAGAATGCTTTAGTTCAGAAGTGTAGATTTTTGGACATCTTGCTTAGGTTTGAGTTTTCACCCTTAAACTTTATCTTCTCCTTTGTTTGGGGATGGAGGTATTGGATAAAGGTACAGGAAAACTAGTGCATTGAATTTGAACAGTATCTTTCTTTTTTTGGCAGGTGTGTCTTTCTCTCAATACTATGTGTACTTTTAGCTTTTTTTCTTTTTCATATACCGAAAGGAGGGGAGGATGCTGAAGTCTAATAATTGGCAAATAAGTGTCTTTCCTGCTGTGGGTGGCAATGAGAAGGATGAGACCTAACCCTACCTTCATCCCCTTTTCAACTGATGGGAAGGTGAAGTACATAGATTATGGGCAGTGCAGTGCAGTCTGTTTATGAAGAGAAATGTTTTTGTCTTACAGCACCTTGAGCACTGTGTGCTGAGCTAATGAGACACACAAGTGAGCCAGGTGCTTCTCTAGAAGAGCTGTTCCAGTTCAGAGCTGACCTGAGAGGGAAACCCTGCTCCCACCCCTGGGCTTAGTTTTGCCTTCATTCTCTTTCCAGTCAACAGTTCCCACCATTCACCTCTTAGCCCACTACCCCTAACACACCAAGCTATTTTTTTTTTTTTTTAGCATACACCAAGCATATTTTTTTAAAGTAATGTTTCATAATGGAAATTTTCAAAGCTATGTAAGCAGAGAGTAGAATAATGAGCCCTCAGGCACCCACCACTCAGCTCCAGCAGCTGCCGCACAGACACATGGCCAGTCTTGTTTATCTGTGACTCCCTTCTCCTCTAGCACCTGCTGGGTTAGTACAAAGCAAATCCCCAAAATATATCATTTTTTCCTATAGATTTCTTCTATATGCATCACTCAAAGATGAGGAAGGACTCTTGAGGAATTTTATTTTGAATTGTGTTTTCCAGCCACCATTTTTCATTCAAGGAGATTGCATTCATTGGCTGAAGTACGTAGGCTGGCCATAACATGTCAGGTGAGTGTATAATTAGGAGATCTTATATTTAATGAGCACCCTAGATTTAGAATGCCTTCCTTCAGAAGTTTCAAAGAAATCCTAGGTTGCTCATTTTCCTTAAGGTCTTGCAGACAGACTCCTGTTGTTAAATTTCTGTTGGGTTTCTTGAGAATTGTAAACCTACAAAAGTATATAACCAGTGCCTGGGGTCACCTGTAGCTTCCCACCTGGCATGCAGGACGGTGATGCACCTTAGGCCTATGAGTAGTCCCATGGTGTTGTACAAATTCCATTTTCTTTATATGCCACAGAATATAAAAGCTTGGGAACCAGTGCCTATTTATTGGTGATGGCCATGTGAACTAAGTGACAATCCAGTGACTTCACTGACATATTTGGATCTTATTAGTATGTGGCCGGGAGGAGATGAAGTCATTTGAATTTATTTCAATTCTGAAAAGAAAATGCTGCCTGAACACTATTACAGTATTTGGGATTATTTCTACCCAGTAGGCATGGTGGCAGAAAATCACATAATCTGTGTTGCAGCAAAAGCATTGACTTGGGTGCCAGGAGACGTGGGCTCTGGTATCCACATGCCATCTCTCCTGAGTACCCAGGCGGCCTTGGGCTAGACAGCTCCAGCTGTACTTTGTAGGTAATGGGCTAGAAATGGGCTGTAAATGAGATGAAGATTGCTTTGTCCTAGGTGGGGTTCAGTGGTGACATTTATCCTTACCTTAAAGCTGATAAGTTCATGGTAGTGGTTCTCAGCACAGTATGACTCAGCATCTTTATTTTATCTTTTAATTTTGAAAAAATTACAGATCCACAGGAAGTTGCAGTGATACAGAGAAATGACCCTGTGTTCTCCCAGCTTCCCGCAGGGGACACAGGACGGGATGCTGATGCAGGTGGGGGGCGTTGCCACCCAATATCACAGACAGCCTTGCTGCAGTCCTAGGCTCTTCGAAAATAGTGAACTTTCTTTAGAAAGTTCCTATTTCAGGAATGCAGTGCCCATGTAGACTGAGAGAATGGTCACTGTGTTCCTGAAATATTAAGCGCTATCGACACTGAGCAAAAATACTTTTTGCTTATGTGCTCAAGGCTTGGAAAATTATACACAAATTTCTTACCTGAGTGTCTGGTGGGACCTTCAGATATTGAAGACAGTTTCCTCCTTTTGTGGGACTGGCCCACACACTGCAGAATGTTTAGAGTTCCCTGACCTCTGCCGCTAAATGCCAGCAGTGACCTCCAGTCACTGTGACAACAAAATTTCCAAAATGCCCTCTGGACAGTGGTTCTGCCCTTTTAAGAACTACTAAGATGGGGAAAAAATATGCCTTCTGATGGAATCCGTCCCTTAGTGTCCCCACTGGAGAGAAAATTCTCAGTGTATGGAGTGTTGATTTGAATCATATGATAATATTGATGTTCTGATGTACAATGTTTCTTATTCCTTTTTTAATATTAATTTCATATCCGCTTGACATCTCACAGTGTTTCTTACTCTTGAAACATACCCATGTGTATATTGTATTTGGAAATTAAATGTAGTGCTTCGAGTGGCAGCTGGTAGGTTTGCTGGTGGCTCATCTTCACTGTGAGTGCAGAGCCCTGCCAGCCCAGCACAAAGGGCTGGGGTTTCTTCATCAGCAACAGTCATTTTCCCCGACTCCCAGTCTCCAAAAATCAAAACTCTTTTGTGGAACGTGAGAGTTTTTGTCAAGTATATAACAGCATATAGATAGCGCCTTTTAAAAAGTAAACTTTTGGCCATGCGCAGTGGCTCACACCTTTAATCCCAGCGCTTTGGGAGGCTGAGGCTAGAGGATTGCTTGAGTCCAGGAGTTCAAGACCAGCCTGGGCCACCTAGTGAAACCCCCCATCTCCACCCCCCCCCCAAAAAAAAAAAGTCAGGCATGGTCGCACATGCCTGTATTCCCGCAGCTAGTTGGGAGGCTGAAGTGGGAGGATCACTTGACCCTGGGAGGTCAAGTTTGTAGTGAGTTGTGATCGTGTTACTCTACTGCAGCCTGGGCGACAGGGTGAGACCCCTTTTCTGTCTGCCTGTCTGTCTCTCTTCGAAAAAAAGAAAAAGTACGCTGTTTAGTAAAATGGGTTAATAAATATTTTAGTGTTTTGTTTTAGAACCTGAACCTGTTACAGGAGTGACCTGGTGATGTTCAGGTTTGGAAACAGTGTTAGAGTTTCTATTTATATGATTTTCTTTTTTAAAGACCAACTTATTTCAATGTCAATAAAATTATGGGTGTAAACTAGGACATCAAAACAGCTTCGTGAAGTAAAATTAAATGCTCTTTTGTGGATGTGTTCATGTCATGTACACATGTATTTATTTTTAATATGTATGTGTTTGTGTTTGTATCTATGTTGTTTATATGTGTGGAGGCACTTTTTCAAATTCCATCCTTGGCACATCTTCCTCCCTGGTTTTTCATGACAGACATAATTATTTTGGTGGCTGTACTTTGTTCCTTTAGGACTCATCATTTTCTTAAGTAGAAGGCCGTCACCCTTTCTTTGCAGAACAGTGTACTGCAGAGCACAAAATACTACAAAAAGATAATGGAAGGCAGACCTTTGTCTTTGCTTAATGTTGATTCTCCAGGGTAATCTGCTCATTCTAGGGAGGAAAGCTAGAATCATTTTATGTGAGTTAGTAGAAGAAATAGGCCATTTGCCACTGGAAATCTCCCAGGAATTTTATAATTTGGCTATATTTCTAAAATGTTTCACGAATCACTTCTTAGGATGGAAAAAATAATAAATCTAATTTGTTTTGTTTTAAACTAGACTAGATACCAGAATATGTGTATGATTTGTTTTTGTTTTTGTTTTTTGAGATGGAGTTTTGCCCTTGTTGCCCAGACTGGAATGCAGTGGTGCAATCTCGGCTCACCACAACCTCTGCCTCACGGGTCCCGGTGATTCTGTTGCCTCAGCCTCCTGAGTGGCTGGGATAACAGGCGCCTGGCTAATTTTGTATTTTTAGTAGAGATGGGGTTTCTCCATCTTGGTCAGGCTGGTCTTGAACTCCGGACCTCGGATGATCCGCCCGCCTCCGCCTGCCAAATTGCTGAGATTACAGGTGTGAGTCACTGCGCCTGGCCTAATTTTTTTATGTTTGGAAGATAATAAATCCAAATTGGGATTCCTTTTACTTCTTGAGACAGAGTCTCACTGTGTCACCCAGGCTGGAGTGCAGTGATGCGATCGTGGACCACTGCCACCTCAACCTCCTGAGTTCAAGTGATTCTCCTGCCTCAGCCTCCTGAGCTGGGACTACAGGTACACTCGAATAAGCCCGACTAATTTTTTTATTTTTAGTAGAGATGAAATTTCACCATGTAGGCCAGGTTGGTCTCGAACTCCTGACTTAAAGTGATTTGCCTGCCTCAGCTTCCCAAAATGCTGGGATTACAGGTGTGAGCCACTGCACTTGACCCTTTTTGTGTTTATTAAGGCTAGATAGTTGAATATATTTGTGTTTCACCCCATCTTTTTTTTGGTGGGGTTGAACTTTATGTCCAGATAATGTTATATGTTCTGTGACAGGATCATATATAAATAAATATATTTATTGTCCAGTTTATCTAATTAATATATTTATTGCAGTATAACACATTATCCCCAAACTCAGCGGCTTAAAAAACAGACATTTACTGACACATAGTTTCTGTGGGCCAGGACTTCAGGTGTGTGTTGGATCTCCACGGCTGTCTCCTGTGATGTTGCAGTCTCTGAAGGTGGAGCAGGGCTGGGCATTCTGCTTCCAAGCCTCTTCAGATGGCTGTTGACAGGAGATGTCACCTCCTCACCACATGCAGCTTGTAATCTGAGAGACAGCCAGTGAGTGTCTAAAACAGAAGGCACATTCTCTTTATAAACTCTTTGGAAGCGACATCCTGTCACTTCTGCTATATTCTGTTCGTTAGAAGTAGATTGGGGCTGGGCACAGTGGCACATGCCTGTAATCCCAGCATTTGGGAGGCTCAGGCAGGGAGATCACTTTAGGTCATGAGTTCTACCCTGGCCAGCAAGGTGAAACATCTCTACTAAAAAGACAAAAATTAGCCATGCATGGTGGCAGG
This sequence comes from Sapajus apella, assembly GCF_009761245.1. NCBI lineage: Eukaryota > Metazoa > Chordata > Mammalia > Primates > Cebidae > Sapajus > Sapajus apella. The sequence goes on from NW_022437051.1 coordinate 2,258,782, forward strand.
TGCCTGTAATCCCAGCTACTTGAGAGGCTGAGGCACAAGAATCACTCGAATCCAGGAGGTGGAGATTACAGTGAGTGGAGATCATGCCAATGCACTCCAGCCTGGGAGACACAGCGAGACCCTGTTTCAAGACAAAACAGAAGTAGATTGGGACCAGGCATAATACCTTCTGCCTGTAATCTCAGCACTTTGGGAGGCCAAGGTGGGAGGATCGCTTGAGGCCAGGAGTTGGAGACTACCTGGAGCAACATAGTGAATCCTGTTTCTACCTCCCCCCCCCAAAAAAAGAAGAGTAGATTGGGGAGGGGTTTACACAGAGACATAAAACCAGAAGATAGGGAGATCATTGGGGTTCATTTTAGAGGCTGCCTCCCACATTGAGTTTACTTATATAATGTAGTTGGCTAAGGTTGGAATTATATTAAACTTGTTGAAACCCATATACCTAGTGGCAATGTGAAGGATTCGACGGGTAAAGTCATGTGTAAATATGAATAAAGAAATTCCACTCCCAGGAAAACGAAGTATTTTTGGATTCATAAGTGTTCTCAGCTAATCTTTAAAGTAGACAGAAATCAGAACGCGCAGCAGTATATGCAGAGCTTTTCCCACAATATTAAAAATGAAGCCATAAGGCAGTTTCTCTCTCGTTCCGTATGTGGAATAAAGTGAATTGCGAAATGCCATGGTGGGTGCCTTTATTCAACGATCCTCTTCAGTAGTATTTTTGCCCCAGCACATGCATTGTCTTGGCTGAAATCCTGCTTAACATAATGCCTGTTGAAAAGAATTCTGCTTTGGTCTTGGCTGAGGACCTGTGGAATTGGCTGCCTCAAATTGTCCCTCTCACTTCCTGTTTTATATGGTTAATTTTTCTTTGCTCTCTTTTACTTGCTTAACATCGGAATGTTTGATTGCTACATGTGTCATCATTCAGTGAAATGTTTGAGGTGGAAAGTTCCAGAAGTTTCATTTTCCCTTTTGCCAATGCATTGAATCTATCAATCACTTTTGGAAATACTCTGGGCGGCTCTAACTAAAATGCGATGTTCTACTTTAGCAAGATCACTCGTGAAACCGTTCTCAAGAGCACAGTGTATCTAGTAGGCACTTACTCATTGTTATGTACATTGCTTTTCTTCTGATGTGATGGGACCATTTGGGACCTAAGTTTAAAGATTTACAAGTGTGAATAAAATTTGTCACCAGGCCTGTTCTGAGTCAGCTTTCTATGCTGTAGTGTATTTCTTTGGTTCCCTATTAGAAAAAAAAAAAAAATAAGTGTTTCATATCTAATGCTTGTTGAATTTGTGTCTATTCTCAGTATTGAGGTTTTTTTTTTTTCTTTCCATTTTAAAAAAGTTTCAGTACTGAGTTTTGATTACTGGAAGCCCTTGTATTTTGTCTTCATTTACTTGAGTTTTCATTTATCTTCAGTGCCTATAATTCTGTAGCTTTTTCCTCCCGCCTCTTTCTGTTGTACTTTTTGTTCAGCAAAAACCATCCTCCATGTCATAGCCTTTGTTTGCACAACCTGTTCTGTCTGACACAACCATCTATCATGACCCGATTTAGTCGTTTCGGCCACACCCAGTATAATTTATACCATGGGGGATTTCCTGTGCTGTTAAGCCTTCCTTGTCACCCATCACCAACCTCAGGAGCTTCCAGGCGTGTCCTTTCACAGGGTGGGCTTGAACTTTTAGTTCTTGCATTTTAGGTAGGAGCTGTTCATAGGAACTCTTTTCTTCTGTGAATGAGTAAAGTGAAATTAATCCGAACTCAGTGCTTCCAGGATTAAAACACATGTCCATATTTCACTGTCTGTAAGTTGAAGGGCCTTAGTGCTTGAGTGCCCCAACTAGAAAATGACTCATCATGAGGTGTCCATCAGTAGAGAGTGTGACGTGATAGAAGAAGGAGGAAATTGTGGGCAACACAGCGACTTCCCAGTCACCATTCACTTGCCTCTCCTAATATCCCTCATTCCAAAGCTGCTCTTCTGCAGATGGCTGTGAGGCATAGTGTGGTGGAGTGGAAAGGCTTTGGAAAATAATGCTCTACCACTCTCTAGCTGTGTTATCTGGAAAAATCACTAACCTCTTCCTGAACCTGGGTTTCCATATCTGTAGGATGGGAGGGATTTGTTAAAAAAAAAAGAACGTGTAAAATAACATAGAGCAATGGCATGTGGAAATTGCTGGATACTCTCAAAAAGTTGGTGTGATTTTAAAACTTTTTCTTTACTCAGTTAATGTTTATCCTAGCTTTTCTCATGTCAGTACTAAGCCCTGATTGCATGAGGTTTTCTTAAAGTGACACATGTAGATAATTGTAGCATCTTCTGGCATTTCATATTTCAGGCTGATATTAGGCTACAGAATGAATACATTGAGTGCATGCAAAGGGGTCAGGAACAGATGCATTTTTAGGAGTAAATATCAAAGTCTGCCAAAAAGGAAGCTGGTTTAGGAAATTAAATTTTATGCCTAAACATTTTATGTCTAAAAATGCAGGTTTATCTAGGAGAGAGGAGGATTTTAGAAAATAGTGTACTGAAGCATCATCTGTACAGCCCTTCTGGTGCAAGGACAAACTGAGGCATTTAATCTGAATTTTATGACTGGTGGCAGGAAAATATGTCACTGATGAGGTTAAATGGGGACCAGAATCCTGGGCATGGTCCTGGTTGGCATGAGTGGAATTTGCTATGGTTTTCACGATGTGTTTTCTTTCTTTTCTTTTCTCTTTTCTCTCTTCTCTTTTCTTTTCTTTTTTTCTTCTTTTCTTTTCTCTTTCTTGACAGGGTCTTACTCTGTTGCCCAGGCTGGGGCACAGCGCAGTAGCATGATCTTGGCTCACTGCAACCTCCACCTCCCTGGTTCAAGCAATTCTCCCACCTCAGCCTCTCTAGTAGCTGGGATTATAGGCGTAAGCCACCATGCCTGGCTAATTTTTTTGTATTTTTAGCAGAGATACGGGCTTGCCATGTTGTCCAGGCTGGTTAACTCCTGGCTTCAAGTGATCTGCCTGCCTTTGCTCCCAAAGTGCTGGGGTTACAGGCATGAGCCACCCAGGATGTGTTTTCTTAAAGATAATTTAAGAGTCAGAAAGTGGAAAAGGAGAGGCAGGTGGATGAAGGGCAGGCTGTAACATGTCACAGCCCACAGTTATTTGCGACTTTCTGCTAACTAGGTACTGTGTTAGATGAGAATAAGAGCTTAATTTTTTTTTAATGATGACTAATAATTAACTATAACCTTCAGTCATGATCACTGTGTTTGAACCTCCCATGCAGATATTGTGGAAATATGTATTTTAGATGTGAAAAAGTTCTAATATAAATGGAAGCTCAAAGTAAAGAAAAAGATTCAAAATGCTGTCATAGACTTCAAAAATGGATGTGGATAAAAACATTGAACCTACCAGAGGAATCAAGGAGAAATTTTTTCCTACAAACATTCAAGACATCATGTTATGTATCTTGTTTAGAACTTTACAACTTTCCTTTTAGGGGAATGACAGTACCTTTGGGTGATTTGAGTCCAAAACTTGAAACTATGATTCATGCAGAAAGATAAGTAAAAGAATAAAATTTTAGGAGAAGAAAGCAGTGGTTGAGAATCTGTTCAGTGTTCCCTTTTGTCTTTTTAGCCTGTTCACCAGGAACTAGGAGCTTTGCATGGTGATTATTTTATTGGTTCAAAGGACAGAAACTGTCTTTAAAATGATGAATGGCTTTGGTTAGGTGCAGTGACTAACACCTGTAATCCCAGCACTTAAGGAGGCTGAGGTGGGAGGATTGCTTGAGGCCAGCAGTTTGAGACCAGCTTGGACAACATAGTGAGACCCTCTCTCTATAAAAATTTTAAAAATTAGTCAAGTGTGGTGGTGCATGCCTGCAGTCCCAGCTACTCAAGGTTGAGGCAGGAAGATCGCTTGAGCTCAGGTGTTCAAAGCTACCTCTGCACCACAGGCTGGGCAACAGAGCTGTCTCTTAAAAAAAAAATAGATGCATTTTTTTTTTAAATGGGTGGCTAGAGGAGATGGGAAGAGCGTGAGGGGCACTGCCTACCTGTACAGTGGTATCAGCCCAGATTAGCATCCTAGCCCCTCTGCTGGTTTTGTTTAACACCTTATTGTGAGTTTGGTGTTTGTTTGAGCCCAGAGTAAAGGAGCATGAGCATCTCCGTGACTGTGCGGAGGCCCTTAGTCCCCAGGACTAGAGCAAGTGGGGCCAGAAAGTACAATTCCCAGTTATGGTGGCCTTTGATGCAGGTAAGCATGGCCTGTCTTTGAATGACCTTGACATTCATGCCTATCTTGTTATCTGTCACTATTATTTTAGTTTTGTAATTGGTTGATCAGGACAGAAGGGGAAAATGGCAAAAAAGCATGTTATATATGCTTAGGATGGAATGTTTTTTTTTTCCCCATCCTCATCTCAATTCCCAGTTAATGCCAAATCTTTGGTTATCCATATCCTTGAGGAGAGATTGTTCTTGGAAATCATTTGATGAGAAAACTGCTGAGAAGGAGATCAGATGCCAGTTTAGGTTATCTGTTAACCACAAGTGGTCCTGTAGCACTGAACATAGATGGATACCCAGTTATGACCTCCCGAGTTGCCGGTTGAGCCTCATGAAGGGAGGATTTGCTGTGGGAGGGGTACCTGGGCTCTTGGGATCAGCCCAACAGTTCTTTTTCTGTTTTTTTTTGAGACAGGATTTTTCTCCTGTCACCCAGGCTGGATTGCAACGGTGTGATCTCAGCATACTGCAACCTCTGCTTCCCCTGCTCAAGTGATCCTGCTGCCTCAGTAGCTGGGATTGTGGGCACACGCCACCATGCCCGGCTAATTAAAAAAATTTTTTTAGTAGAGATGAGGTTTCACCATGTTGGCCAAGCTGGTCTAGAACTCCTGACTTCAAGTGATCTGCCTGCCTCAGCCTCACAAAGTGCTGGGATTACGGCGTGAGCCATTGTGCCCGGCCTTGTCCTAGCAATTCTTCCTGAAGCTGTCCGTCATCCTTTGCCTCATTTAAATTTTTTTTTTTTTTTTTTGGCTCACTCTACCTGTTTTAAGGACCTTGGAAAAATGACAGTCTCACGTTGACCAAAACGCTCCAGTTGCTCATAAGTTTTAAGGACTTCTTACGTGTAGTCTTGCGTCCTTGTGGTCAAGGGTGTAGGTCTCTGCTGATAAGCCCCACCTCATGTTCTCATCAGTATCGACATCACGGCTTTAGCTGAAGAGTCTCTTTCTGTTGTTAGTTACTCATAAATGCCATTTATTAACAGGAGGAAGGATATTCCTCTGACAATTATTTCTAATGAGGTATTTGTATGTGTGTAGTTTAAATCAGGGGATTGTCTGAAATCCAACACAGTCTGAAATAGTTTTTGGAGACTGGCATGGTTTCATTTCAGCCTATCCAATTTGTTCAGAGAAGCCTAGAATTTGTACATGTTAGAGCGAAAAGAAAGAAAAAGAAAATCTGCCTGATTTAAAAATCAGTGGCCTTTAACAATTGTATCTATGATATGAAAAGGAGAGATTCGTTGCAACAGAAGACTCTTTATTAATAAAGTATTTGAGTGTGTCCCGTGTAACCATGTGGGTGTGTACACGATAGGTAAATGTGAAATGTGATTCTTGCTTTAAAAGAACTTGCTTATTTTGGGAAGTACAGGACAAGACACATGATTCCTAAGACAAGGGTTGTAGAAAGAGCTACTTCTGACTTGAAATTGTTTTTATTGGTAAGGTAAACAGATGCTTGTATGTTTCTCAATACATTAATCTAGCAGTAAAAAAAAAAAATTCCAGGCCAGGCATGGTGGCTCATGCCTGTAATCCCAGCACTTTGGGAGGCCAGGCAAGAGGATTGCTTGAGGCCAGGAGTTCAAATCCAGCCTGGATAACATAGCAAGATTCGATCTCTACAAACAGTAAAATTAGCCAATTATGGTGGCAAGTGCCTATAGTCCCAGCGATTCAGCAGGCTGAAATGAGAGGGTCATCTGACCCAGGAAGTCGGGGCTGCGGTGAGCTATGACTGCATCAGTGCACTCCAGCTTGGGCAGCAAGGAGACGCTATCTCTAAAAACAGTAAAACCAAAATTCCATATGTTGTCTGATCTTTGAAGACTATTTTTGTTTTTTCTACGTTACAAAAACCACTGACTCAGGGGAAGCCACTTTAAAAGTGTCCTAGCTGAGAACTGTGCGCTCCTTTTTGTTTTAAGATTGTGCTTTCTCCCTCATCCTTTCCCTGACGCCCTGCGTACTGTGAGCTGGACTCTGCAGCCCCAGCCTTTTCACAGCATGCTCTACCTGCCTGTGAGTCTCTGCTTCTCCTCGTGGCTGGATTTGCTGGTCTAGAGATACAAGAAGATTTGAGACCAACGTCCTCTTGGATTTTATTAATCAAACATCTGCATGTCCAGAATTCACACAATTCTCTGCCATGCCCTATAGGGATGGGGTACTGGAAGGATATTTTTACCAATAAGTAGGCTAAATATTTGTTTTTATCCCACTGGGTCATTTCACAGGCATCAGCAAAATACAGAATTGCATTATTCACCAGAGCATGAGCTGCTTTCTGTGTTATCTGTGTGGCAAGGTCTTTAGAAATATTTGCGTGGGCCTTTGCCATGTTATACAGCTGTACCCCAAGGCTTCATTTGTGGTGGTCTCGTCTTCTGTAGGAGGATGGTAAGGACGAAATTAATTAGTGTGTTCCAACAGTCAGATGTAGCACACAGGGCTCAGGGCTGGCATCAGTTGCCTACCTGTTCCTTGAAGTTTGCCTGGAGCTTATTTACCAGCTTCTCCAAAGGTGTCCCGGGCTCTTAGTTTGCTTTTCCATTTGTCAGTCCAGATGCCCTTGGGGCGTGGATAGAGTGTCGTCCTGTTTGCCTCCTCATGTGGGCATGTGTGAAGAAGAGAGACTTTGTATACACAGCAATCAGGACCCCGCTGTAGCTGGAGAATCAAGGTGCTTTTTGGACCAATCCTGAGACCCCGTCCTTGGAACTGAAACAACAGGCTGAGGTGATCGGAGTGCATTGAGGAGGCTGCCCTGTCTGTTTTCTTCCATTAGAAAACATCTCATGAATGGAGCATTTGGAAAAAAAAAGGTAGTGTTAGAAAAAGAATTTCCACTCTGACTTTGAGATCAATCTCTGTAATTGTTTTGGTAGGGTAACGATAGGCTTTCTTGAAACGATAGCTTTTAGCTGAGGTATTTGCAGACAGCCCCTGCCTCTGCATATGGAGATCATAACCCCAAATCAAAGCGCTGTCTTCTGGTAGTTAACCAAATTCCCATCTTTCCACTTTCAGTTGTGTGGCTGGTAGTGGCGTCCCCCTTCTGATTACCGACAGGTGTCTGTTGTAAGTCATAGCATGCAACATGCACTTCAAAATGCACTTGCATTTTGTTTGAATATTTTGCAAAGAGAGTCTATTGAATTGAGAGGCAGCACGTATTGGATGTAATCATTACATCACACAAAACACTTTACGATGCCATGGCTGGTCTTCATAGCAGTCAGCTCTGACTTCGTTTCCGGTTTCTTTCCCCCTGCAAGACTGTTAGCTTTTGCTGTGGCTTCAGGAGCATTTAAATGTCTTAAAAGCTTATAAATAATATAAGAGGCTGGCTGTGTCAGTAGTGCGGTACTCAGTGCATAATGCCAAATCGATGGTGATGTCTGCGTGACGTGCTGACTCCAATAAGTTCTTCTCAACTTGTCTCATTAAGGTTAGAACTGGGGATGGGACAGAGATAGCCTTCATCACAGAGTTCTTTTTAATTTGTATCTTACTTTTTTTTAAGCTAAAGGCAAAGAGAATACACATATTTATTTTGATGTGATTAAAAGATGAGTTGTTTTCTGGTGAGCTTGACCCACCAGTACGTAACAGTTTTGCAGCAACCTTAGAAGCTGTTTTTTTCTCATCCCACAGAAACCCTCCCACAAAAATACATTGTTATTCTGTAAGAAAATACGACTAAATTATCATGTACCGAGTAAAGCATTATGTTATCAGATTAGGAAGACCGCATCTTAAATATATAACCAACTTTACTTCCCGTTCTCTGGTGGGCAGGCCTGTACAAACCTACTTGCAAAGCCCGAGAGGGCTGAGAGGCCAAAGAAAGAGGCTCACAATTCCAGGTTCTCATAAAGAAGCATTTAGGTAAGGTGAGGTGGCCCAGGTTGGTAATCCCAGCACTTTGGGAGGCCAAGGCTGGAGGATCACTTGAGGCCAGGAGTTTGAGACCAGCCTGGACAACATAGCAAGACCTCATCTCTATAAAAAAAATTTTAAAAGATTAGGCATGGTGGGATACATGTGTGGTCCCAGCTGCTTGGGGGGCTGAGGTGGGAGGATTGCTTGAGCCTGGGAAGTTGAGGCTGCAGTGAGGTATGATGGCGTCACAACACTCTACACTGGGTCATAGAGTGAGACCCCATCTCAAAAAAAAGAGAAACATTTAATTGGGACTTGGGAACAGAAGCCATGTCTGTGTCTCTGCAACAGTGAGACCAGATGGTGGACTCTCCGTTACCCCTAGACCCAGGGCTGATACGCTGTAGGGAGAGGGTGACTCTGAAGGGATGTGTGAGACAATTTAAGTATTGTAATGTCAAGGTTGTTTGACCTCTGGGCAGTGCCTGCTTTTACACAAGGAGCAGTAGATAAATGGGAACTGTTAGAGGCCGTCCCAGAACTGGTGTTAATCAGAAGTCAGCATGGCAGATTAGCACCTAAGATGGAGTTGCTTTGGCCACCGCACCTGTCTGTCTTACAAGTTTAGAGTATGAAGATAATTGTTGTTTTGACCAAAATCATCAGCACAACCAATTCCATTTATTAGGTAATTATGCACCAAGTCCAAGGCTAGTTTTTAAAATTACATTTAATACTTAATAACTACTCAGTGAGGGTATTATCCCCATTTTACCGATGAGTGGTTGGACTTAATGGGAGATAAGCAACTTCCCTGAGACTACATCGGCAGTGTGTGGAAGTGACGGGTGTGAATCTGGTTTTTTGTCTGTTGGCAAAACCTGAACTGATGTGTATGCCTCCCACTCCTAATTTGCAGTGCAAAAGAGTATAAATAAGAAATATTCTTATGTCTTATTCAGGCATGGTGGATCACACCTGTAATGCCACCACTTTGGGAGGCCGAGGCGGGTAGAGCAGGAGATCGAGACCAGCCTGGCCAACATAATGAAACCCTGTCTATACTAAAAATACAAAAATTAACTGGGCTTGGTGGTGGGCGCCTGTAATCTCAGCTACTCAGGAGGCTGAGGCAGGAGAATCGCTTGAACCCAGGAGATGGAGGTTGCAGTGAGCTGAGATTGTGCCACTGCACTCCAGCCTGGGAGACAGAGCATGACTCCATCTCAAAAAAAAAAAAAAAAAAAAAGAAAAAGATATTCTTATGACACTACCAAGAATAATCCAAATTAACATTAAAAATGCATTAACATTTAGAAAACTTAATGAGTACAGAGAAGAAGTAAGGCTCCCTGCCCCTAACTCCTCTCCTGTAAATGTAAACATGTGAATTGTGCCTTCTGTGTGGCTTTCCCGTCCTCTGTAGCATTAGGGGTAGGGGTGTGTGTGTGTGTGTGTGTGTGTGTGTGTGTGTGTGTGACAGAGAGAGAGATTGAAAGAGGCTGTAACTGCAGGGTTGGCACTACAAGTGTGTCTGTAGCTGTCTAGAAATGGAATTTCTGGATCATTTAAAAAATAATCACTCTTTTCTGCTTTTGCTTGAAATGCCCTATTTCCATAGATTAATATATGTTTGACTTTATTTCTGAATAATACATACTGTTTTATTTTTTTCTTTTCCTGTTTTTAATCCCAAGCTGTTTTTAATTCCAAAAAGGTACTTTCATATTGCTTTTTATTTTCATAATTTTTGTGAATTTTCTGCTTTTATTTCCCAAGCTTATGACTTCAGACTCATTTTGCCAATATGGACCCATCCCATGAAAACAACACAAATTCTGTTAATTTTTAAGTTGATTCTTTGGTGGTGGTGGTGGTTTTTTTATTTTATTTTTTGAGACAATGCCTTGCTCTGTCTCTCAGGCTGGAGCACAGTGGCACAGTCCTGGCCCACTGTAACCTCTGCCTCCTGGGTTCAAGCCATTCTCCTTCCTCAGCCTCCTGAGTAGCTGGGGATCCAGGCACATGCCATCATGCCTGACTAATTTTTGTATTTTTAGTAGAGATGGGGTTTCACCATGTTGGCCAGGATGGTCTCGATCTCCTGACCTTGTGATCTACCTGCCTCGGCCTCCCAAAGTGCTGGGATTACAGGCGTGAGCCCCCGCGCCTGGCCTTGTTGTCGTTTTGTGTGTTTGTGTACTTTTCTTGAGAGGGGGTCTCATTCTGTCACTCAGGCAGGAGTGCAGTTGCGCCGTCTCAGCTCCGTGCAACCTCTGCCTCTTGGACTCAAGGGATTCTCCCACCTCAGCCTCCTGAGTAGCGGGGACTACAGGTGTGCACAACTGCACCTGGCTAATTGTTTTTATTTTTAGTAGGGACGGCGTTTCACCATGTTGCCCAGGCTGGCCTCAAACCTGCTGAACTCAAGCAGTCCGTCCTTCTGCTTCTCAAAGTGCTGGAATTGGAGGTGTGAGCCGCTATAGATCATTTTAGGAGGGAGTTGACATTTTTCAAGTACAGTAGTTACTTCTAACTATCCTAGAAAAACATATATCTAAGAATATATATTAAATGCTATTTGACTTGTCTTTTTTCTCACTTTTTAAAGTTCTGTGTACATCATATAAGTTCTATTTGTTTGTTAAGTATTTCCTAGGGATTTAAATTTGACATTGCCACTTTCAGTTTTTTCTTGCATTTTTAAAAACTGGTTATAGCTTATATATAGTTTATTATTTTATATTTTTTATGACCTATATTTTTATAACCTTCGAAACTAAGAATTCTCTTAGTTGTATATTAATTCAAGTTATTTTCTTGGGTTTTCCAGGTATGCAGTTTTATTGCGTGCAAATAATAATGTTGCCTTCTTTCTGTATTTGTAGCAAACGTTTACTTCTCTGTTTAATTGCATTTCCAGAATAATGTTAAATAATCATGGCGTCTAGAGGCATCTAGTTAGCTATTTGCTAGACTTCCTCATGATGAGTTTTGGTGTCAGGACATCAAGGTCACCACAAGAACACTGGACTGCTGTATTTATAATTCTGGAAGCAGCTAAAGGGAAAATAAAAGTAAAGGGATATGAGGTGAAGTGGGAGAGTAGGGCCAGAATTTGGAAAGTAGGTAATGGGCAAGCATGATGGGAGGGAGTTGCAGTCAGTCCCCAGGTTGCTGGGTTACGCTTCATGTGCTGGGATACGCTTCAGCTGTGCATCAGGTCTGACAGGTACTGCAAAGGTAAGGAAGGTTAACGTCCACCATGAAGGGCCTGTGGCCCAGGGCACTCCGGGTGTTGAGTACGAATGAGGGGAGCATCCTTCGTGATTAGTGCGGTGGGAGCCTGAATGTCATAATGTGTCCTGAGTCAGAGTGTCATAGGATTTTATTAGAAGGCAGCATCACCTGCCTCTGCTGCTGCAGTGCTTGCACCTAGCACGGTGCCTGGCATGGAGTAGGCGCTCAAGTCTGCCTTCATGAATGAATGAAGCCTCTCTTCTCTGTGGGTCTTGGCCAGTGTTGTGGGGGAGGTGAGCCAGGTTTTTGCTGGTAGAGAGAGTGGGAGCAGAGGGAGATGCTGCTACTTGAAGAGTCTGATACAGGGGAAGCATTCCAGAGCTGAGGGCAAGCGTGTTCTGTCTGGGGTGTGGAGTGCTTACGAAGGAGCGAGAGGTGCGAGGGGAGCAGATGGAGGTGACTGAGGACACAGCTCTTTCTTTTCTTTTTTTGACAAAATCTCACTGTCACCCAGGCTAGAGTACACTGGCACAATCTTGGCTCACTGCAACCTGCAACCTCCACCTCCTGGGGTGAAGTGATTCTTGTGCCTCAGCTGGGGTTACAGGCGCATGCCACCATGCCCAGCTAATTTTGGTGTTTTTAGTAGACACAGGGTTTCACCATGTTGGACAGGCTGGTCTCAAACTTTTACCTCAAGTGATCCGCTCGCCTCGGCCTCCCAAAGTGCTGAGATTACAGGTGTGAGCTGCCGAGAGCAGAGCTTTCTAAGTGATGCAGCGTGGAGGGTTCTGGTGGCTGAGATGTGGATTGCAGCCCTCGATGGCTGGTTGACCTAGACACCACCTCCCACATTTTCTGTGTTTTCCATGATGTTCCGGACAGGAAGGAGGCTTGTCACGGTGGCAACCCCATGTCCATTCCTGCGCTCCCTCCCTGCTCCACGGCTGCTTGGGCTTAGGTCTCCTTGGTTAGGAAGTTGTCGTGTGACCATGCCCAGCTACAGGGGGAGGCTGGACCAGTGAGTACAAGATGTTTACTTTGATAGCCACCATAGGCAAAGACAGGCAGAGAGAGAGGGCCTTAGGAGTGGATGCTGAGTCAGCCAATTGCAGTGTCTGCCCCAGAACCATCCTATAAAAGCCGTTTTCTAACTGGTGTTCTTTTACTCATTGTATGTGAACGTGTTTCAACAGTGTTCACAAGTGGCCTTTAAATCGTAGTTCATTATGGAAGCTTTGATGAGATGATCTCTTGTGAGGGAGCCGGGCATGATGGGCATATCTCAACACGAGCTCACTGAGACTCAGACGGAGGGAGCTGAATGGGTGTCCTGCAAGCCCTTGAAGCTCAGTGAAAGGGGTGTTGACAAAGAGTAGTTGACAATGAAAAATCTTCCTTTTTAGTTGAGATGACAATAAAAGTTACCACTATTTGACTTGTTACCAGGATTTGACTTTGCATTTAGAGCTCCATATTTTTTGCTTTTCTTTTTCTAAAGTAGGAAAATAATGTTTTGAACATTTAGAAATGGCCTCTTTATTGAAATACAAAACCATGCGTGATTTGGGCCGGTGCTTAGATCCTCAAAAATTTCCACAAGGAAAAGGAATTGCCACCTTAGTCTTCCCCAGAGATGCTGCCTCTCTCTAGAGTGGCTGTTTGCAGTCATGGCCACCCCAGTTGCCTTAGAATCATGGCACAAATGATGTTCCTAATTCCTAAAGCTAAAGGGGAAAAAAAGAGCCAAAACAGCAAACCAGTTGGAAAATGTGTATTCGATTTTTACACTGATTTCCAGTGTACAAATTTCTGTTCTCATAATCTTAGCAGAAGCAGATACCTCAGCAGAAGCAGAAGCAAGTATTTTCAACTGAAGATATTTGGTTTCCATGATAAGTAGACTTTCAAGAAAACCACATATGAGAGCACGAACCAAGGCTGCTTTCTCTGCCTTCTAAGCCCTGCAGCAGAGAATCGAGGAACAGAAATGTGCTGACCCTGATCCCCAACAGCCTGGGTGTCCACTGCAGAGGTCAGAGTGCCCAGCCTGGGAGTGGCTGAAAGATTATTCTCCAGCTGTCTAGAAGGAGATATGGCTCCGTTTTAGTAAAAATGTCACAGAAATTTATTTATGTTTTATGTTATTTCCAATTGATTCATTAGTAAAAGCAAATACATTTCCTGTTTCTCAGAGGAGATTGCTGGCAACCTAGAAACTTAACACAGAAAGGAAATTGGTATGTACATAGCTGCTCTTTTGAGCGCCTTTCATAATTTTTCAACTTTTAAAAAGTAATGAAATCAGTGAGGTTGACAGTTTTCATTACAGATGCTTGTGATTATTTTTTTCTATTCGATATGAAGCTGGCTACAGTTTTGGGCTACTTATGGGCATATTTGCAAAAGTAATTAGAATCCTAAATTTGAGACATTTGACTTTCATGGCTTTAATAAATATGTTATTATTTAAACATAGTATTAAGAAATTATTTAAAAATTATTATTATATTTGGAGATGAGGTCTTACTCTGTTGCCCAGGTTGAGTGCAGCTGGGGATGATCATAGCTCACTATAACCTTGAACTCCTGGGCTTCATCCTCCGCTGAGTAGTGGTGACTGTAGGTGTCTGCTGTGCCCGAATTTTTTTTTTTTTTTTTTTTTTTTTTTTTTGGTAGAAACAGAATTTCGCTGTGTTTGCCACGCTGTTCCTGAACTCCTGGCCTCAAGTGAGCCTCCTGCTGAGATTACAGGCATGAGCCACAGTACCCAGCCAAGAAATTACTTTTGATAGTAGAGTTATTGTTTAGTGGCTTCTGTGTTTCTTAATTATTTTCCAAGAATTACTGTGCCAATTTCCTTTACATAGTATGGAGTGTAGTGGCGTGATCATGGCTCACGGCTTACTGCAGCATTGAACTCCCTGAGATCAATTGTGATCCCTAAGTGCTGGGATTACAGGTGTGAGCCACTGTGCTCAGCTGAAATTTTTTAAGCAATAGAAGGCCTGTCCATATTGCAGAGTCTTCCTTGGGTGATGGTTCATCTGAGGATCGCCAGGAGTGCTCTCAGCCCTGGGGCGGGAGGCTTAGGTTCTTGTCCTAGCCGCTTTCCTCCAGCAGTCAACACCCCAGAGTGTGTGTGTTCATTTCTTTCTTCCCTTTCCCTCCCTCCCTCCCTCTTCCCCCTCCCCCTCTCCTCCTCCCCTCTCTTCGTTTCCTTTTCTTCCTTCTTTCCTTTTACGTCAATTCTTTTCTTTCTTTTGTGGAGCCAGGGTCTTGCTCTGTCATCCAAGCTGGAGTGCAGTGGCATTATCATAGTTCACTGCATCCTGCAGCTCTCAGGCTCAAGAGATTCTCCTACCTCAGCCTCCCAGTACCTGCGACTACAGGCTCATGCTACCAAGCCTGGCTAATTTTTTAACATTTTTCTGTAGAAACGAGATCTTACTTTGTAGCCCAAGCTGGTCTCAAACTCCTGGCCTCAAGTGATCCTCCTGCCTAGGCCTCCCAAAGCGCTGAGATGACAGGTGTGAGCCACCACAACCAGCCTTGTTCTTTTAATTTGTAGAATGACCGGGTTGGTTGCTAGGTTATTGCTGTTGATTTTTCTGGGGTCAGGCCAGAGACTGTGTTCCTGGGAGGACCAGACATCTGAGGGGTGGTGGAGGATGCAGAGGGTCCAAGGCGCCTGAGCTCCAGGGTGTGCACCTGCTTCCTGCAGTCCACTGAAGCTCTTTGGGTCCCCTGGGAGTTGGGTGGCCTGCGATTGTGATGACCCTCTGGAGAGAAGGTCTCTAATCTTCCTCTTATCAGGCAGGACACTCAGATGAGTCTGTTTTTATGTAAAATTTTGGCATTTTGCTTATCTTGGATTTTTGTGCATCAATTTTTTTGTTCAGTTATTGCATTTAACTATTTCTCTTGACTACTGTTTGGTCCTCCCTTAAATTTTGTGTCAGAAGCATGTGCCTCTGGTCTCACCCCTGTTCCAGCCGTTGTAAACACTGTGATTCCTTGTAGTTTGTCGTTAAAAATAGTTATCAAAGCCAAGTCATTTGGAAGCTTAATCAAGAGATTCCAGTGATGCGCTGCTGAGCGATGCCTGTTTATGCCCACTTAGTTGCTGTGCAGTAGCAGTTGTAAAAACCTAACAAAACAGCTGGGAGGCAGACCTGGAAGCCGCCGCCAGTCCCTCCCCTTGGGGACAAGAGAAGCCTTTCAGTTTCTTAATCTCGGATGGTAAATCATAAACGGCCAAATACTGGATTAACTTACAAAATGGTTTCTATATTTTTGAGCTGGTAAATGTAATATCCTTGCTGTTGAATTCCTCTTCATGGTGACTATGTATTAAAATGGGAATTTGCATGGAAAATATCTCGACTTGCATGGGTAATAGCTAATGTTAGGAGAAACAGACCTGTTTGGCTTCTTGCATTTTCACTATAAAATTAAGTTGTGCTATTTATTGTGTTTCTAAGGGACACCCTGGAGAGCCACGTGGCCAGAGGGAGATGGGCAGTGAGGTGCGTGGTGACTGTTCCAGTTGGCACAGCTGAGATTGCTGCTGCTCCGGCAGTCATCTGGATTGGCCCGGGCCTGGCTGTTTGTTGCTTCTTTCACAGGCTCAGGGTGTCTGGAGATCTCTTCAACTAGCCAAGACATGCTGTTACTCTGAGCAATTCTGCAGGCTGCCATGAGTGTGAAGGGAGTCAGTGCCAGGTGCCCAGCACTGCTATATATGGCAGGGAAGGGTGGCAGGGGAGGACCCACCATGCCTTTAGCTGGGGGCTGCAGCCAGGCGTGATCATGGGGGCAGTCACATGGCTTCCGTGTGCCCTCACACTGACCCTGTTTTCCCTCTCCCTCCTCCAACCTTGGCATTGATTCCAGACAGCCGACGTGCAGTTTGCATCTTCATATGAAATGAAACAATGACTTCAAGTTCGGATACCCAGCACCAGCACTGCTGTATGTACAATCTGTCAAGGCTACTTAGGATGTCTTTGTGGCTTGAGAAAGTAGATTTTTAGATACTGGAGAGTTTGGCTACTTGTGTTTGTGATTTTATGCTCTCTATTGATTGGCATAGGATTTTCGGACCTGAAATTTAGTGTAGATTTTGAATTTATTCTGATAGATTAGTGTGAGCTTGAGATGCGCTCTTCTGTGTGACAGCTGCTGATTTATGTTGGAGTCATAATAGGATTGATCATCTCACATTCAGTTGTATGTTTTTTAAAAGAAGCTGATCTGAAGGTGTACCACGACCTTCTCTCCCAAGATGACAAAGCTGTGTTGGGTTGTTGGTTGGGAGCAGTGCGGAAAAGAAGACGAATACTGTTGACAAGTTGTGTGTGTCTAGTTCCTTAGGAAACCGCTCACCTCATGGTGAAGATGGCAGCAGAGAAGTACCATGGCCTAGTATGCAGCTCTGCCATGCCTTTGATTCTTTCTGTGGACATGTTGTCATGGAACCTAGAGATTTTCCAGTTTGGGGAAGGATACAATGAGAAAATAATAATGAGAAGAAGAAGATTGAATATTTGCTAAGTCCACTGCATACTCTTAGGCCTTCAACATATGAATTTATAATACAATGAATTATATATTATCTTTCATACAAAAGGACAGTGAGGCCTGGCGATATTAATAAGTGGCTGAGTGGGACTTGGTGCCCAAGACGGTGACTCTGAAGCTCCTGCTTTCAGCCCAGGAACCTGTGGTAGGAACGTAGGGTCTGCAGTTTTGGATGCTGCAGGCTGCTGTGCCTTGTTGCTGATTGTAGATTCTTCACTATCAAAACGGAGAGGCCTGCCTGCACTGTTTTCCTTCTTCTTTTGAAAAATTAGTTTTTTCAAATAATTTACAGATTTACAAATAATTGCAAGCAGTGCAAAATTAAAGAATGCAATCTCTTCTTGACACTTTTGAGAAATTAGTTTTTACAAATAATTTACAAATTTACATATGATTGCAAGCAATGCAAAATTAAGGAGTGCCATCTGTTTTTGACACTTTACTCCCTGGTAGTGACCAGTACTCCCTAGCAGTGCAGAATGTGGGTAGATCAACCCTGGATTGATTGGTTGGGATGTGGTTCATTAGATCATCTATGAGAGTCTCTTTTTTTAGGTCAAAGTAATCGCTATTGATTTTATGATCCAGTTCTACTTCCAGGACATTTTATGAACACGGAAACTACAAAGTAAAGAACTTGGCCTATAGGGTCTGTGAGACAGAGACCACTCTTGGGAGCTGTGTTATGTAGGGGCAGTCCAGCCAAGGTCTATGAACCAGGAGATCTGTTGTGGCAGTAGATTGATCTCTGTTAGTCAGTCTATTAATCTGTTGATCTCTATCTGAACAATCTCTTGTTGAATTGTTGCATTAAAGTATTTATTGTGACTACTGAGATTTTTAGTCCCACCTTACATTTAGTGTCAGAGGCAAGTGACTCTGATCTCACCCCAGTTCTGGCCCTTGTAAGCTCTATGGCTTTTTATAGTTTGTTGTTAAAAATAGTTCTCAAAGGCAAGTAATTTGGAAGTTTAACGGAGTGGAAGAGCCTTGCAAGAACCAAGATTCCTCACTGTGTACATCAGTAGCATGGAGATATCATACGAGTTTTCATCCTCCCAAGGTTGTTCTGGGAGATTGAGCCAAAAGAAGTAAAAATACCTTGAAAACTAAATAGGCAGTTCCTGTGCCAGGCAATGGGATGGGATTGTCTCATTGTTTCTAAGTATTGTCACTGAACCTGTTTGTTATGAGTTTACCTTATTATATTGTATGCTTTAAGAAATTTTGGGGTCTTTTATGTTCTAATGGTTGCAAAGTCTGGAATCATCCTGTGAGTTAACAAAAAGCAGTAATGGTCTTTTGAAGTGTTCTATCAACTTTGTTAATTTTCCTGTGTTGTATGTGCTTCATTGACTTCTGTTAACTAGAAGAGGCTCCTCAGTGCCTACTGAATCTCTACGCATGATGAGGGATAACATGATCCCAGGATGCTCTGCTCCAGGGAGGCAGGTATCACAGTGGCACTGATCAGTATAGGAAGAGTTTCTGTGCCCAGAGCAGGGCATTCTGTTTGGTCTGCGGTCCATTTCTAGATGGCTGCACTCATTGGCACAGGGCCTGTCACCTCTGCACGATTTGGTGTCTAAAACCCCACACAAGTGAGAATTAGATATTCCCTTTCTTCTTTACCCAGAATTTTCTTTTCATAAATAAAAATAGGCAGGGCACAGTGGCTCATGCCTGTAATCCCAGCACTTTGGGAGACTTGAGGCAGGAATATTGCTTGAGCTCAGGAGTTCAAGACCAGCCTGGGCAACATAGTGAGACTCTACCACTACAAAAAAAAAAAAAAAAAAAAAAAAAAGCCAGATGTGGTAGTGCATGCCTGTAGTCCCAGCTACTAGGGAGACTGAGGTGGGAGGATTACTTGAGCCCAGGAAGTTGAAGCTGCAGTGAGTTGTGATCACGCCACTGCACTCCAGCCTGGGCAACGGAATGAGACTCTCTCTCTCAAAAAAAATTTTTTTTTTGTTTTTTGGCATATGAAAACACTGCTGTTGACTTTTCCATAGGCAGTTCGTAGGTTTGGCATTTTATTGCCTTTGGAGATGCAGTATTGAGTGTAGCCTGTTAGCGTGTTGGTCTGCTCACACACAAATAGGCCAGTTCTAATAAGCTATCATACTTGTTTTATGGGGAAAAAGTCTTGTGTAAACAAATTCTTTGCATTTATACTTTTGTTAAAAGTTGAACTCGTTAATTTGAGACACCACCGTTACCTGCCTACCATATTGTTGATATAGTGATAGCTCTGCATTAGTAGACTTCAGTCAAGCTTCACATTAAAAAAAAGTTTTAGCCACTGTTTACCCTGCTTGGTATAATTAGTAGATTTTATCAATTTTCTTATGCTGTGAAGTCTGGATCTCAAAAGGTATATGTCAATTTGTAGTTGTTCAGAATGAACATTCTGTCTGAATCACTGGGGAAAGAGGGGAGGGAACGTGATTTGTGGTTCCCATGATGTAGAAGGCTGATGAGGGAGGCCTTGGGAAGCCTTAGAACAGCTTGGTGTGAGGCCGGGTGCGGTGGCTCAAGCCTGTAATCCCAGCACTTTGGGAGGCCGAGGTGGGTGGATCACGAGGTCAAGAGATCGAGACCATCCTGGTCAACATGGTGAAACCCCGTCTCTACTAAAAATACAAAAAATCAGCTGGGATTACAGGTATGCGCCACCATGCCCAGCTGATTTTTTGTATTTTTAGTAGAGAC